>NW_028011074.1:0-840 GCF_054177405.1 Leptonychotes weddellii
GGCTCCCTGCTCGGCGGGAAGCCTGCTTCTCCCTCTCCCACTCCCCCTGCCTGTGTTCCTGCTCTCGCTCTCTCTCTGTCAAATAAATAAATGGAATCTTTAAAAAAAAAAAAAAAAAAAGAAATCGAACATTACCAGTGCTCCAGAAGGCTCCTACATTGCCCCACCCAATCACAATGCCCCATATGCATTTCAGAGCCTGCAAGTCACAAGTATCCTGACTTCTAAGATTTCCACATTTGATCATTTTTGCCTGATTTTAAACTTGATACAAATGGAATTGCATAGAGGATCTCCTTCTGTGTCTGGCTTCAGTCATTCAACATGATGCTTGTGATACGGATCAATGTGATCGTGTATAACATTTACTCTGATTCTTTCTTCCATTTCATTTGATAAATACACCAAAATGTATTTTATCCACTCTACTTCTGATGGCCATTTATGGGTTGTTTCCCAATTTTAGTAATTAGAAATGGTGCCCACTATCCATCATTATACATGTCATTTGGTACACATGTATATACATTTCTCTTAGTTATGTACCTTGAAGAGCAACTGCTAGATCATAAACTATCTGTACTTTTAGTTTTACAGAATCTACCAAATGGTTTCCAAATTCTATGAGAGTTTCACTTTTCATCATGTCTTTTCCAAGACATGATTTTTTTCCCCACCTCATCCATGCTAATGGGAATAAAGTAGTATAATACTGTAATTTTAATTTGATTATCACTTATGATGAAATTGAGTACTTGTTCATCTGTTTATGACCATTTGGATGTCCTCTCTTTTTAAAAATGTGCCTGCTCAAGTCTTTTGTCCATTTTAAATTGGGTT
>NW_028011075.1:0-840 GCF_054177405.1 Leptonychotes weddellii
CCTCTGCTCTCTTCTAGGACGTTTTATGGTGTCAGGTCTCACATTTAGGTCTTTAATCCATTTTGAATTTATTTTTGTGTGTGGTGTAAGGAAGTGGTCCAGTTTCATTCTTCTGCATGTTTCTGTCCAGTTTTCTCAGCACCATTTGTTGAAGAGACTTTTTTCCATTGGATATTCTTTCCTTCTTTGTTGAAGATTAATTGACCATATAATTGTGGGTTTATTTCTGCATTTTCTATTCTGTTCTATTGGTCTATGTGTCTATTTTTGTGCCATTATCATACTGTTTTGATTCCTACAGCTTTGCAATATAACTTGAAGTCCGGAATTGTGATGCCTCCAGCTTTGCTTTTCTTTTTCAAGATTGCTTTAGCTGTTTGGGGTCTTTTGTGCTTCCATACAAATTTTGGAATTTTTTTCCTAGTTCTGTGAAAAATGCTGTTGGTATTTTGATAGGAATTGCATGAAATATGTAGATTGGTTTGGGTAGTATAGACATTTTAACAATATTTGTTCTTCTAATCCATGAGCATGGAATGTCTTTCCATTTCTTGGTGTTGTCTTCAATTTCTTTCATCAGTGTTTTCATAGTTTTCAGAGTACTTATCTTTCACCTCTTTGGTTAGGTTTATT
Organism: Leptonychotes weddellii; assembly: GCF_054177405.1. NCBI lineage: Eukaryota > Metazoa > Chordata > Mammalia > Carnivora > Phocidae > Leptonychotes > Leptonychotes weddellii. The sequence goes on from NW_028011075.1 coordinate 634, forward strand.
CCTAGGGATCTTATTATTTTTAGTGCAATTGTAAATGGAATTGTTTTCCTAATTTCTCTTTCTGCTGCTTTATAATTGGTGTATAGAAATGCAACATACAGATTTCTGTACATTGATTTTGTATCCTGCAACTTGACTGAATTCTTTTATCAGTTCCAGCAGTTTTTTGGTGGAGTCTTTTGAGTTATCTTTCTTTTTTTTCTTAAG
>NW_028011076.1:0-840 GCF_054177405.1 Leptonychotes weddellii
AGAGACAGAGATACAGAGACAGAGTACACATGTGAGCACACTAAATCATGTTAAGGTGTTCAATGGCAGTAATTTTTTGTCTAACAGAAGACATAAAGTGGATAAAACCCCTGCAATCCTCATTTTAACCTTACATCTCTTGCATGAACATTGGTCATGAACATTGCATGTATTTCTTGATGAACATTGGTCATCCTTCCCTTTTCCTCATAGCTGTGCAGTTTGGATTTCTAGTTCTTGAAAATGACAGTTCTTGCAAATAAAAGTTCTAATCGGTGTATTTATTAAAGGGGCATCCTAGCAAAGTGATACTTACAAATGAATTAATTTGAACAGTTTTTTTAAAAATATCTAACTTAATAGAATTTCCTTTGCCTTCAAGTTCATAAAGCCTTTAAACATGCAAATATTTAAATGCTGAAAATATAAAGAAAATATTTAATTAAAATATATATTCCCAATCAGCTCTTATGGTAGAGTTGATTTTTTATTATAATATGTATCTAAAAAAACCCTTACAAAGCCTGTGAGTAGATCAGCAGGTGCTAATGTTAAGACCTATAACGATGGCTGTCAGTGTGCTTTCTATTTGTTTGTCTGTATATATTATAGAGATATATATAATTGCAGAAAGATTTGTCAAAAGAGGAAAACCACCTATAATCACCCACTCCAGTATCATTTAAGCTTTGAAGTCTTCATGTTCAAATTTTCTTTAAAATAAATATGGCTTCAAATTAATATTTTTCTTTTTTGATGCATAACTGAAAATAAGTATTTTATACTATATGATTTGTCACCCAAACCATGTATAATGATTTAAAAATAAATGAAAATGTC
>NW_028011077.1:0-840 GCF_054177405.1 Leptonychotes weddellii
AACAGAGAAAGCCAGCCATCTTCATGGGGGAAACAGCATTAGATAACAGATACTGTCTTTATCAATAGTTATTGTTTCTTTATCTCCCTTGATCACACACTGCCTTATGCGGGGGGGCATTCTTATTAAACCCATCAACTGATAAGGAAACAGAGGCACAGAGAGATGGGTGTCACCAGAGCTCCGTCCCTAGTTCTAGAAGAATCTGGATTCCAACCCTGTGCACATTCCACACATCACAGGCTGAGGCTTGGAAAGAGATAAAACTCTTAGGTTCTGAATGTCTTCTCCCTTGGGTCCCGCAAAACCCGGGCCTCCTCCCTGTACATTTGACGCTCAATAATAGAGCGATAGCCTGATTCTTGAATCTGCAGCAACACACGGAGTATACAAAAGCAGCCTCCATGAATCCCGGGGAGTTGAGATGGCTGCGCTGGTTCCATTACTTTTGGGAACACATGAAAGTTAAAAAGGGAAGGTGATCCCAGGACTTATTAAACACAAGGAAGAGAATTCCCAGGGATGTCTTATCATCCACCTGTGTCTTCCGGGGATTCTAGGATTACAAAATGTGGATTTACTATTTCAGGGAAAGGGGGGGTAGGGCTCCCCAGCCCCAAGGTCCTTCCTCGACTGCCACAGGAAGTGCATTCCTGCTCAGGACATTCCTTTCTGGAGTATTCTAGAGCTAAGGTCAACCACAACAGAGCTTGACACCAAAGGGTTTCTGCATAATTTTCAATGGAAAAGATAATGCTTTGCAACTCTAATCAGATGCGCATGGTTTGTGGAGAACAGCTTTCTGGGGAGAAGTCTGGGAGGTAGCTCACGTATGTTGGA
>NW_028011078.1:0-840 GCF_054177405.1 Leptonychotes weddellii
GAACTCACCAACAGCACAATTTTAGGCAGTCTCATGAAGGGTAACTTCAGCTTCAATCCTCAGGGGAACCTGCCATGTAAGTTACACCTCAGAGCTGCTTTGCCCTGAAACTAGGGAGCTGGGCTCTCACACTTCCCACCCATCCATCAACTAGCTAAAGATCACTCCAGAAGATGTAATGCTCCCTGCGTGCCCCCTCTCCCCCAGTGTACTACCTGGGCAAAGCAGCTCCAGAGCCCACAGACAGGCCTTGGAAAAGGAATCCCAGATGCAGGTCTTTGGAGACAAAAGCACGCTGAAACTTAGAGAGGGAACAGGGAAATTGGTAAAGAGATTTGAGAGCATCTTGGTGGAGCATAAACAGTGCCCACTAAGGATGCTCCAGTAGCAAGAGAAAAGAATGTGTGTGATAGAGGAAGAAGCAAGATGCACATAATATTGCAAAGTATTGAAGCAAGCTGTGTATGTTCAGAAACTTCCATAAAAACTTAGAAAAGGAAGCAATCATGACTACCTCACCTGTTAGATACACTGTATGATATAAGTAATTCTAATCTAAAAAAAAAGATTCATTTTATCAGAAAGTTTATTTCTAATTCAACTGTTGATAGCTTGGAAATGACTGACCTTTGGAAACAATGTTATAGGGGCGCCTGGGTGGCTCAGTTGGTTAAGCGACTGCCTTCGGCTCAGGTCATGATCCTGGAGTCCCGGGATCGAGTCCCGCATCGGGCTCTCTGCTCGGCAGGGAGTCTGCTTCTCCCTCTGACCCTCCTCCCTCTCATGCTCTCTGTCTCTCATTCTCTCTCTCAAATAAATAAATAAAATCTTTAAAAAAAA
>NW_028011079.1:0-840 GCF_054177405.1 Leptonychotes weddellii
ACAAGTACTCAGGGAAACTCTTGGAGAAATTCAGGAGGGGGGAAATTGGGGAAAACAGCAGCCTGAGACAGGAGAGGCCTCATAGTCATGAGGTGGGGAGTAATTTGGGGAACAATAAAGTCACTGATAAGTCTTAGAAAAAGCTAAGTTTAGGTTAAGACAAAGGTGAGCACTATTAAATGTATTCTTTTAAACTACCCGAAGAAAATTCAATCTATCCAAAGGAAGGAAGGGAAGGGGGGTAAAAAAAGAAGCAAAAATAAATGGCAAGTAGAAAACATTAGACAAAACTAAAAAGTCTTAATAAAAATAATAATAATTGGGTATAAAGTCACTAATCCAATAACAGAGACCAGCAGGGGCGCCCGGGTGGCTCAGTGGCCTGAGCGTCCAACTCTTGATTTCGGCTCAAGTCATGATCTCAGGGTCGTGAGACCGAGCCTCACATTGGGCTCCATGCTCAGCATGGCACCTGTGTAGTGGAGCCTGGTTAGGATTCTCACTCTCCCTCCCCCTCTCCCTCCGCCCCTCCCCTATTCACACTCTCTCTCTAAAAAAATTAAAAAAAACAGAGACTAGTATTGCATCTAAACTATACACAGTATGTGGGGAAAAACAGTGATCCATTTAAAAGGAAGTACAAAACAAGGATGAAAATAAAGAACTAAAAAATATGAATGAAATAAAAACAAACCTCAGGACAGCACCTTTATTAGCAAATAAATGGAATGTGAGGTAAAAAGCATTATAAATGACCACAAGGGACATTATATACTGGCAAAAGGAATAATCAGTGAAGAAGACTGTATGATCATGAACACATATACATCTAACAAAATG
>NW_028011080.1:0-840 GCF_054177405.1 Leptonychotes weddellii
GAAAAACTGCAAGAAAGGCAAAGTAAGAGCAGAAGACATATATTTATTTAATCTCAATCACTATAGTACCTTGAACATTCTTTGGGGATAAGTAAGAAAAGAAAAAGGACAAATCTCATACATAATAAGGGTCATGGCTTTGAACCTTTTGTAAGGAATGCCCTAAGACACATAGCCACTCTTCCAGTCATCATGTATCGTGTACCTGATGCATGTGTCTGAAAAGTATAATATTAGGAATGTGTCATTCTTTGTCATTTCTTGTTTGGTTACTCTGCAACTTGTGTTTCTGGTGTTGTGTTTGTATTTTTGTTTTTTGTCTCTTTCTTATTCAATAACTGAAGTGAGGTGGGTTTCAACAGTGAAGTCCCTATATTTTTCTGATCCAAGATCAATGACTTTTATTTTTACAACTTGTAGTGTAGAATTAATTAGTTAATTAATTAAACCACCTCATTGAGGCATGACTAATATGTAAAATACTGTATGTATTTAATGTTTGCAACTCAATGTGTTTGAGGATATGTATACACCTATGAAACCATCACCACTATCAAGGACCTAAAACATGCCCACCCTAAGTTTTCTTCTGTTTTTATTCCTTTTTTTATAGTAAGAACACTTAACATAAGCTTTATACAGTCAGCAAATTTTAAGAATAATACAATATTTTTAACTATAAGCATTATGCTGTATAATACATCTCCAGAACTTAGTAATCTTGTATAATTTGAAGCTATATCTTTTGACCATTACCTCCCCATTTTCTTGTCCCCTCCTCATGCTGTTGCTCTTAACCACCACCCCACTCTCTGCTTCTATGAGTTTAACTATTTTATT
>NW_028011081.1:0-840 GCF_054177405.1 Leptonychotes weddellii
GCTCAGGGAGACTAATATTTGCATATACTAAATCAATACTATGTTTTCCACGGTAGAAGACATCCTCACTTTTATTTATTGCTGATTGTTCTGCTGAAGTTCTAATCAATATACACTTAAATGTTTTGATAGAAACTGGGCTTCAGATATTCATTTTCATCCTTGCTAGTGCCTTGAGCTTCGGAGTGAGGCATTTGCAAATGACAGTGTGGTAATTACATTTCCCCCTAAAGAAATGAATCCAGTCTCAGACAATATTCTCATATATGGAATTTTGGGTCAACATTTTCTGGTAATTTCAAATGCCAGCATATAATAATAACAGTTATGATAGTAAATAAGATGTAACAGTTGGGTGACACTTATTTTGCATAAATGTTATTTTGTAGCCAAAGGTATTACTAGATGCTTGGCTCTGTGGATCATCTCATATAATTTCCATTCTTCCCAGCCACTCTCGGGGACAGGCATTTCTTCACCTCCTTTTGCAGATGGTGAGATTGGCCCGGAGATAATGAGTAAGTAACTGGCCTGAGGTTCTATCAGTGGAAGATGATGGTGCAGGATTGAGACAAGGACTTGCATTTTCAGAGCCTACACTGTATCATATGGCCTCCATGACAGCCGTGACCACAGTGAATATGTCCTGAGCACAGGACAAGGGACTTTATATGCATTATATCATTTAACAGAAGCTCAGGAACGGTGGTCCACAAAGTGTGGTACCAAGGCCAGCAGCATCAATATCACCTGTGACCTTGTTAGGAAGGCCTATTCTTTTTTTTTTTTATTCTTATGTTAATCCCCTACATTACATCATTAGTTTTAGATGAAGTGTTC
>NW_028011082.1:0-840 GCF_054177405.1 Leptonychotes weddellii
GGACTCCAGGATCATGAGGCAGTCGCTTAACCAACTGAGCCACCCAGGCACCCATCTCCATTAGGGTTTAATGTTTCTTCATAATCAAATTCAGGCTCTGTGGTACTGGAAGTTCTGTAAGCCAACAGTTTGTTAGCTTTCTGTGCTTTTTGCCTATCAAAGGGCTTTTGGTATTCCTATTATTCTTATTATCGCTCTGGTAGGAACTAATTCCAATGCAAATCCAGACTTAAGTCTTGAATATTCAAAGCTGAGAAAAGACTGCTAGACAATGCTTCTGGCTGACCCTCTTGTTATGGATTGCAGGGTGATAGAAAGTGGCCTTTACTGAAAGGTGTTGGATAAAGCATTGTACTAGTTGTGCTTTCGAAAACTTTGTAAAGTTCTCCTTTCTTGAGTCAGGCTTGACTGAGAGCTGACAGAAGAGATACCATGTTAAAGACTTTTTCAACAAACCTTTCTGCCTCTTCAAAGAGCTACCAAAAACTAAAGGGGGAGTGGTTTCTAGTAATTTTAACACTGTTACTAGGTGTTGGACTAATCAATGGTCTTCACATTTTAATTTAGACCTTTTTGAATTATTTATAAGAAACATTTTTTTCACACTCAGAAAATAAAAAGGATGAAGTTTTTTTCCATTAAAAAAAATCAAACTTATCCCTGACCAAAACTCTGTTTCTTACTCTAATTATTAATCTCTCCTTCCCTTTTTTTTAAAAGATTTTATTTATTTATTTATTTATTTGAGAGAGAGAGAGAGAGAGAGAAACAGCATGAGAGGGGATAGGGTCAGAGGGAGAAGCAGGCTCCCCGCCGAGCTGGAAGCCCGATGTGGGACTC
>NW_028011083.1:0-840 GCF_054177405.1 Leptonychotes weddellii
GGCTCAGTCAGTCAGGCGTGTGACTTTGGCTCAGGTCATGATCTCAGAGTCCTTGGATCAAGTCCTGCTTCGGGCTCCCCACCCAGTGGGGAGTCTGCTTCTCACCCTTTCCCTCTGGCCCTCCCCCCAGCTCCTGCTCTCTCTCTCAAATAAATAAATCTTAAAAAAAAAAAGAAAAGTCACCGTTAGTATCCTATCTTGTATTTTGTGTGCTTTGTTACCCAAAATGGTAGAATGAACTTGGGATTCACCGCCAACCCATATTCATGGAGAAAAAGCATGCATCCTCACTGTCTGAAAGTACCTTTCAATATCATGAAACCACAGCACAATCAGTAATTCAAAGCACATGTTCCTGAATCCATCCAAAGGCTTAGAAGTTCTAAGTTTTCTAAAAGAAAGTATAGATACACACACTCACGCGCACACACACACCACTGAATATTTTTTTTCCCTCAGTCCCTCAGGGAGTGGCTGCCCACAGAGAAACTAGTTCATAGCTCAAGTGAAAAAACATGGACCTGTAAGTCCGGGAAACAAGTCCTTCTTAGGTGAGGTTTGCGGTGGGGGGGACTCAACAAGGAATTATAAACGAAAGAAGAACAAAATCCTGTGCCTGAAAATCTGTTAGGAATCTGGCTCTTATTTCCAATGACTCTTACGTCTCTGTTGTCTTTAAGAGCCAGGCTCTAGAATCTGTTGGATCTTAGTTAATCAATTTTAACCAGACCTTTAGTACAGGCCAATATATGATGGAAAGGAAAGAAAATTAGCAATGGCAAAGAAGGCGTTTTCTAAGACCAAACTGCCTGAGTTTAAATTCCAGTTCTGCCACTTCCC
>NW_028011084.1:0-11747 GCF_054177405.1 Leptonychotes weddellii
CCCTATGACCCAGCAATTGCACTCTTGGTTATTTACCCCAAAGACACAGATGTAGTGAAAAGAAGGGCCATATGCACCCCAACGTTCATAGCAGCAATGTCCGCAATAGCCAAACCGTGGAAAGAGCCGAGATGCCCTTCAACAGATGAATGGATAAAGAAGATGTGGTCCATACATACAATGGAATATTACTCAGCCATCAGAAAGGATGAATACCCAACTTTGACATCAACATGGATGGGACTGGAGGAGATTATGCTAAGTGAAGTCAGTCAAGCAGAGAAAGTCAATTATCATATGGTTTCACTTATTTGTGGAACATAAGAAATAGCATGGAGGACATTAGGAGAAGGAAGGGAAAAATGCAGGGGGGGAATTGGAAGGAGAGATGAACCATGAGAGACTATGGACTCTAAGAAACAAACAGGGTTTTAGAGGGGAGGCGGGAGGGGGGATTGGTTAGCCCGGTGATGGGTATTAAGGAGGGCACGTACTGCACGGAGCACTGAGTGTTATACGAAAACAATGGATCGTGGATAACCATATCAAAAACCAACGATGTATTGTATGGTGACTAACATAACATAATAAAAAAAAAAAAGACAGCGTTCAAACATGAGAGCTAAGAAGGGTTTCAGTTAGCAAAAACCCGAACTACTTCCCCTGAATAGGCTTCTATAACTACAGAGTGACTTTTCTGCTTCCAGTCTACAAGAGTCCAGAAGCCACTTGCTTCACAGCCTGAGCTTGGGGCCGGGGCTCTGACTGTAAGTTCTCACTGAGATCCGCTGCTGACTTGCCCTGGCGACTCCAGAGTCTATTCCCTGCACAGAGGTCTGCTTTCCTCAGACATTAAGTCCTAATTCTCACTCGCCTCAGAAGCACCTGATAATTAGATGGCTGTCAATTACACCTAGAATTAAAGATGATCCACTGGCTCAGAATAAGAAAAGCAGCACACTCTTGGTTCAAGAAGTCCAGAGAGAACCCCATGGCGTGGGGTGGGGGGCGGGGAACACACCAGTACATGAGGTCATTCTGTCTACTCACATCTTTCTCACTCTCCATACATAGGACTACAGTTCAAAGTAACCACCAAAGAGCAGCAGTTACCACCGCTCACCTTTTAGATCTCTCTCAAATCCATCCATTTCTTTTCTACTGCATCCATCCTGGTGAGGCCACCATCAAGTCACTGGGGTGTCTGCCACGGCTCCTATAAATTCAGGTCTCCCCGGTACCAGTCTTACCCCCTTCATTTCATTCCTCACACAACTACCATTTTTACCAAAATAAAAAATATCTACCTCAACAAACATCCCGGTAGGCTTTGTGTGTGTGTTTGTGTGTGCTCGTAAAAAGTCATAAGCAGATTCTAAAATTGATATGTTAAGTGCAAAGGATGCAGCTAAAGTAATTTTGAAAAGGAAGAGCAAAGCTGGAGGACTCCTTACTACATGTCAAGACAAAGCTGTACTCATTAGACACTTGGTCGCAAGGTCCTGGCGGCAAGGACAAAGAGGCCAGAGTTAGACCCCACAATAATATGGCCAACTGATTTAACAATGGTGCAAGGTAGTTCAATGGAAAAGGATAGTCTTTTAAACAACCAGCTTTGCAACAAATAGACATCCATATGGAAAGAAAAAAAAAAACAATGCTTTCCACAGCACGCACCAAAATTCAAAATGGATCATAGCCTTAAATGCTAAAACTGTAACACTTAGAGAAGAAAACACAGACTCTCCTGGCTAGAAACCCTTCAGTTACTTCCAGTTATTCTTAGAGCAAAGTCCAAAAGGCAACCGGGCCCAGAACCACCCATCTCTGCCCCCGTCTCCACCCGCTGTGTGCTTCCTTCCCGCCGCGCTCTGCTTCAGCCTGCTTCCTGTCTGCAGGCCTTCCCTCAGGCCTTCCCTCGTCCTTCTCACCTTGCAGCTCCTCCCTGCCCTCCTCCCTGCTGCACTAACTCCTCCTACCATTCCCCTCTTTAGCTAAACCTGTCACTCCTTTGAAGAAGCTTTCTCTAAACCCAAAGACTAGGTCAGGCTTCCTTGCTAAAATATTCTCATAGCACAAATTCAAGGATGGATTTAAATTAACCATAAACTTCATATTGAGCATTAATGCTGCATCGTGATATTAGCCCAAGACAGTATAAAATCATCACAATTAGCAAGACAATTAAGAACAGCCTAACTTTCACTCCCTAATTTTTATTTGCTGTCGCGCTTTGCGACAGACACTTAAGTTTTATGTCTATGACTGCATACGGATGTAACTTAAAAATCAATACGCATACTGTGAATAATATAAGCTTGAACCTTTTAGTGATGGGCCAGAATGACTGTTTGGAGACCAATGCTTCGAAGCAGAGAAGGTGGACCTCTGGGTAGAAGACAAAGGATGCTAACATCAGGAAGATGCCGCTGGCAGCCAGTGCTGCCTGGGCTGGGTCTCACGGCATCTGGAAGCATTCCTGTGAGGGCTGCACTCATTCACGTTCCAGACAGAGCATCTGAATGGGTGCCCACGTGTACTGGAGACACCCAGATTTTACGGATCTGTACAACCATTTTCCAAAGTAGTTTCCATGGACCATGAGTCCCAAGAGAAATAAATTCCCTCCCAAAGGAAGCCTAGAAAATGTACATTCTGTGCCCTGAGAAGTCCTGTAGTTAAAAAAAAAAAAAACAGAGCAAAAATCTCATGTGTTTTATCTACCCTAGTTTTTGGCCAAGTAATCCTTTTTAACCCTCATGCTTAATTAGCAGCCAATGCCTCCCACGGGAAATACAGACCTACACCACCTCCTCCACCTCAGCTTCTCCTTGCTTGAAATAACCAGACAGGTCCCAATTCTAAGGAATACTATGGTTTAATAAGATTAATGGGAGCTAGGCTGGTCAGCTAAAGAAAGCAATCGAATCAAGCGAAGGGGCAATGGCATGATCCAAACAGCTCCAACCCCATTATCCACACGAGGGAGCTTTAATATCCACACAGGAAAATCAAAGTGTACGGTGGAAAGATCTTAGTCATTTTAAAGACAGACCTGAGTTTGACTTCTGACCCTATGCATGAGTTATAGGGCTCTGAGCAAATACTTCACCTCTCCAAGCCATGCTTTCCTTACCTGCAGAGGTGTGCCTAACTCCTAGGAGTAAGATCAAGGATAACACATGTAAGATGCCTAACAGAGTCTCTAACACACAGTAAGCATTTTATAAATGTCAGCTTAATACATTTAAAGTAACATGTAAGATTGGACCGAACACCATGCTTGTGAAGCAAACTTCACATAAACAATACAAGTACATACAAAGCATTCACCAAATACAAAGCACAGAGACATAAAGAGGTACCTGTCAAAAGTAATCCCCTTCCCAACGAACACCAGGGGTGCTTCGCCTGCATTGGGGCTGCCTCTGTAGTGAATTTCCAAGAAGACTGGAGGCTCGTCAGATCCTTTGGCCACACTTAGGAATGATCCCATTTCCTGTTCCTCAATCCAAGATTTGGGTCTACAGTGCAGAAAAGGAGAAAAGTCAATATGCTTTGTTATCTCTATTTCAAAATAACTTAGAAAATATTTATGTGTAAAACTCTTAAAACATATACACGTGTTAATGCTTCAATTATCACATCCTACTTGCTTTCTGTATATGCTTGGGCCACTGGATTCTGAGCCTGTTTCCTCATCTATAAAACGAGGTTGGGGGACCTGGGTGGCTCAGTTGTTTAAGCATCTGCCTTCAGCTCAGGTCATGATCCCCCCACGTCTGCCTCCCAGCTCAGCGGGGAGCCTGCTTCTCCCTCTCCCCACTGCTCGTGCTCTCTCTCTTGCTATCTCTCTCCCTCTCTCTCTCTCTCAAATAAATAAAATCTTAAAAAAACAAAAACAAAAACAAAATGAGGTCACTGATACATCTGTCAAAAGATGAGCTACAGAATTACTAAGAGAGGGCAACGCCTTCGGGTCCCCTCCCTCCTTGGAAGCTTTGTACTGTCACTTTGCTGTATCGCTCAAACTTTGCTTTGCTGTCCCCTCCCAAAAAAAAACGAATTACTAAGAGAATTCACCCATAATCCATAATACAATGTCAGGTAACAGGACAGAGTCAATAAGTACTTATTGCTTGATTTGTTCCCCCTAACCTACTGACCTATATCTACAGTTTCACGTAAGATAAAGTTGGCAGAGCTCTGAGACCATAAAGGATGCTTAAAAGCAGTTACAGGGTTCAGTACTTTATTTTTTGTATTTCTAAAAATGACCCAAAAAACCAACCAATAAAAACAAAAAAAACAAAGAAAACAAAAAATCCAACAAAGCTACACTCCAATGACTGCACTAAAGTATCACAGTTCTTTGCTGTTTTAGAATTGCTGGAATTTGATCTTTTCAGCATTGTCACACTGCTTCTCATGGTTTCAACTGCAGTCTGAGATGTCTGCTTGAAGTGGGAAAGCTAGTAAATACTTAAACACGGGATCACTGGGGGTGATCCAATGGGAACAGTCTGTAATGCCAACCAGAAAAGAAATGCCATATCGCTATCCCTGGCAGGTGACGGGTACAAAGGTCTTTGTATTGAATTCTGGCCACAGTTAACTAGGCCAGGAGAGAAATCCTACACTCCAACAGGCAAAGCAGTAAAAACTACATCCAAGGAGCGCTCCTCCCTACACTTGCCTGTCCACTCGTTAAGATCATTAAATGGGTTTCGCCATGGGGAGATGGCCACCAGACTTCAGAGGGGAAAGAACATAAAAACAGAAGGGAGGACAATGAAAACACCACTTCAAAAGCAGCAAGGCTGTACAAACTCAGTACTTGATGCTTTATGAAAGCCCTGGCCTTCTGGAAGTCCCGTCTGTATTTCTCTGACTGACAGCCATCTACACAAGAGCAGCTGTCTGTTTAATGGGTTAAACTCTGCCCGTCTGACCCGCCTCATCGCTGCCTGAATCCTTCCTTGGCTTCACAAGCCCTGGTAGTTTCCCAAGGGGCCACCGCACACTCAAGTCTGCACCTGAAATGCCCCGCCCTACTCTCTCTCCATCTAATTGCGATGGCCATCTTCCAGACTCTGCTTAGGCACCATTTTCGTTGGCAAGTCTTTCCGGCTCTTCCAGAAGCCTCCTTGACTAGGATCCTCTGTGTACCCCTTTTCCCTGCCTATTCCTGCCTATAAGCTGCTCGCTTCTTTGAGGGCAAAGACCCCCCCCACTTTGTGTGCCAAATTCCCAGGCACACACAGGAAGCACCCTCAGGGATGTGTAACCACACAGACACCGTCTGCTGACACAAAGTAGCTCTGGTGCCTCCTCAAAGGAAACAAGGAAGAGCCTTTGCCAAGACCCCTTCATAGAGACTAAAGCTGACCACAGGTTAAATACATGCCAGCCGTTCCAAAAATGTCATCAAGCTCTGAGTCCTATGTTTTCTATAGATTACACATTTTCATTCACTCCGTCTAGACCACAGGGATTTTCCTGAGAAATGTGAACTGGAGTCACAGTTAAGCACTGAAGAAGTCTTTTAAGTGCAAGCTCCCTTAAGATACAACATCAGAAGTAAAGAATTATTTAGGTAAAGCAACTATCTGTTGATTCTTTTTAATTCTAAATCCCCCAATGCTCAGACCTGGTTTGCTTTAGGGGTTACGGGGAGATCGCAGGAGGATAAAGGAACTGGAGGGCAGGCATTTACGTCCTGCAGCCCAGCTGCTGACGACGCCCACTCAGGCCTGCCTGGGAACAACAGCTCGAGTACCGAATCTGGGAATCTACAAGGCACAATTCTCATTCATACCAACGTATGAATGCTGTGCTCTTTACTTTTGTCAAAAAGAGAAAAGACAGAAAGAGCTCACACAAAGGAAACATGATACATGAATTCCTCAACAAACGGAACAGAGTTACCATTTGATCCAACAATTCAACTCCTAGGTACACACTCAAGAGACATGAGAGACATGTGTTCACACAAAAACACGTACACTAACGCTCACAGCCCCATTACTCATGGTGTCCAAAAGGTAGAAACAACACAATGCCCACCAACTGATGATTGCAATGGGGGGGGGGACACGACAAGATGGAAATGAAGAGTGCCTGCTAAGGGGTACAAGGTTCTCTTTGGGATAATGAAAATGTTTTAAAATTGATGGAGGTGATGGTAGCACAACTCCGTCAAGAGAGTAAAAATCGATAAACTGCCCACTTTACATCGTATTTATATTGTATGCTAGGTGGACTGTATTTCCAAGAAAGCTGTTACAAACACACACACATGCAGGATGTAGCGTGAAGTCAGGGTGCTCGCTCAAAGGCATGAAAAGAACCTCAAACTGAGCCCTTATCCCAGCTTGTCTGTGGCTACCGGTCCTGAGTGACTCCTCTGGATACTGAGGGCGCTGGACTCTTAGGAGCTCCAAGGCTCTTGCCGTAACACCCTGAGTCGGTGACGTGACCCTGCATTACCTGATGTGGACCTCTGTTTTACTACTAGCACCTCTGAGGTTCTTCTCAATGATTTGGGCAAATTTGGTTGGTGTCATCTCATTGGCTGGAGTCTCCATCAAGTGCCGTGCCAAGTTCTGCCCAGAAGCAAAGAGGACACCCTTCTCCCAGGCCTCCTGGTCCCCGCTGGTGGAAGAAAGCACAAGGTCACTGTCAGACAACCTCTCAAGATACTGACTGTGCTGCAGCTAGGAGGGCTCTTACCCTATAAAAACAAAAGGGGAAGACCCCAAGTGCAAAATGGACACACAGGACCTGGATCATTCTCTGCTCTGACCCAGGGCAGCAGATACAAAGAGCTAGAAAACAGGGCCCTGGCTGAGCCGAGGTAGAGGACAGAAGCATTCCACATTTCATGTGCATGAAAAAGAGGTGGACTGATGGGTCCTTGAAGCCCTAGCTCTAACACACAAACCAATGGAAGAGGTTTCCATCTTGGGTGCCTGGGTGGCTCAGATGGTTAAGCATCTGCCTTTGGCTCAGGTCATGATCCCAGGGTCCTGGGATCGAGTCCCGCATCGGGCTCCCTGCTCAGCGGGGAGCCTGCCTCTCTCTCTCTCTCTCTCTCTGTCTCTTATGAATAAATAAATAAAATCTCTAAAAAAAAAAGAGGTTTCCATCTTCTCAAAGGCCCACTGTGTCCTTCACTGCAGCAGGGATGATGCAGCCCCAGGGGCTTGCTGTGGAGCAAGCACACTGCAACAGTCCTGATGTGAAAGTGAAGGCCTTTCTGCCTCCTTTTTGCCCAGGTCAGGGCTCTGAACACAAGTGCACCAAAGGGCAAGGACCAGCTTTAAAAGAAAAGATATGGGCATGTGTGTCACAATCTCAGATCTTCTTATGCACAACAGGAATTAATACAGGTGGCATAGAAATGGGGGATTTGCCATGTGCCGCGCACTTGACAGTGTCTTTCGATCACCATAAAAGCGCTCTGACATTGGGATTACAGCTCTACTGAACAAATGAAGAAAGCGAAACAAGAGATTTTGGTCACTTCGCTGAAGTTGCCCAGCCAGCAAGTTGGGGAGCCAGGGTTCAAAGCCAGGTTGAGCGGTCCCAGAGCTCTCATCCCAAACCACTCCCTCACAGCTGCCCACCCCCAGGCTATATCAAGACGCCCACTGTCCTCATAGCGCCATCTCCTGAAGGTCTCACCTCTGTCTATTCCTGATGGCAGAGGCGTCATCTCCTAGAACCCAGGAAAGATAGGGTTGCAATGTAGTAGGTACTCAATAAGTCTGCTGAAAAATGACCCTCCCCACTAGACCATGAGGGCAAGGACCCTAAGCCCTCTATCTGTATATCCTGGCATTTGACACAGTGCCAACAGATACTGGCTAAATGGAAATTATTTGTATCAATACTTGCTGGGACCTGTCTGTCACATTCTCCCCTCTTCAGAGAGCCAACTTGGTTTGGCTTCCTAGTAACCAGCAAGCATGGAGGGGCCTAGGAAGCCACGGGTTGAAATACGTACCTGACAAAAGCCAGGAGCAGAATGTGAGGACAGTCACCACACTCGTAAAATGGCTGAGGTGATGGGGGAGGTCCCAGACAAGCCATGTGGCATGCCCATACTGAGAAGCAGGCAGCTCACACCCAAAGGCCTGACTATCTGAACATCAGGAAATGCAACCCTAATCTTGGTTTTGTTCCATCACCTTCCATGGAGCTTCGCTGACACGACAACCTTCTTCTTCTGCTTTAGGTCATCATACTCAAAGAGACCAAGCACTGCTCCTTCTGCAGCCGCCTGCGCATCTCCACAGGGATCCACCTCCACGGTAGAGATTTCCAGGTCTTGAACCTGCCTGCACCCCGCTTCAAAGGGACAGAGAAAAACCAGAAAAAATGGGAGTCAGTCAGAAGCAACCCAATAGTGGAAGGCAGAAGCATGATTGTGGGCTGAGAAAACAAGAGGTCTGGGGTTCAAATCCCAGCTGACACTTGACCTTTCTGAGCCTCCTTCTGCAAAGTGAGGATGTGTCCACATCTGACAGACAGTGGGAGGACAGACTCACAGATAAAAGGGCTGACCCAGCTCCTGGTAGAGTGGGGCCTCAGAAGTGGCTGCTATTATTGTACAACTTCTGAAACACCAGAATTTCCTGACAAAGCTTTCTAGTCACCAAGAGCTTATCAGATTAAAAATGGCAGAGGAATGATGACACTGAAATTATATCCAAAGAACTAAGTAAAGTCCATTAGTAACACAGCATTTTATGAAGATCAGGTCAGCAAAAAGTCTCAAATAAAAGTTATGAACGAATCACTCAACATGAACTTTGAAAGTAGATTTAACAAACAGAGACGATATCCACAGGGCCAACAATCAATCAAGCTAATTATCACCGCCTCAGCAATGTCTCTCAAAGCATCTTTAACCACAGTCTCTGGGTAAAGGCCTCATTCTGCTGCTCAGCTCCGAAGTGACTCAGTGGCATCTATCTCAACTTGTAAACCATGCACGTGGCAAACGGGGACAGACACCTACCATCCAAGCACCCCACACTTTGCATCCATTTCCTCTAACTGCAAGTAAGAGGATTCCACGTCATTTAAAAGTCAGGCAACACAAGGTTTGTATTACAAAAAGGAAAAAACCCACCATAACTTTCTGGTAACATAGAGCTCTGGGGTCAATACTGCATGAGAGAACAATTAATGGTTGTGAAACTTGCAAACACAAGCTATGCAAATATCAAAACTAAAATTCCAAAAGCTAACCTTCTGTATCCACGTAAGGCCAGGCATACCGTGTAAGGGAAACCGAGCATTTGCTCAGATGAGTGTTTTCTCTGTGAACATGGTGGGGGGTGGTGACGGTTACAAGGACCAAGCGAGTGGAAAGAGACAATCTTAAAGAGGACATCCTCGAGACTCTCCATCAACCTTAAACTTCAAAAGTGGAATCACCTGCAACAGCGGCTCTGATGTTTTCTTTGCCTTCATGCCAGTTTTCCTGGTCGTCGACTCCAGCTGCCTTTCTGCCGAGGCCAACCACCACCACGCTGGGAAAGTCCTGTTCGGCACATGCACAAGATCAACCAACCACATCATGTCTTTAAAACATCTGTTTCCAGCAGGGAAAGGTCTGTGAGCTCCCACACAATTACCTTCACCTCCACACAGGAACCTCCGGGTGAAATTTCGTTTTTTTGTTTTACCCTGTATCTTGGTAAAATTGTATCACTTGTGTTTAAAAGGTAGAGTGAGGGGGGCGCCTGGGTGGCTCAGTCAGTTAAGCGTCTGCCTTCAGCTCGGGTCATGATCCCAGAGTCCTGGGATCGAGCCCCGCATCGGGCTCCCTGCTCGGCGGGAAGCCTGCTTCTCCCTCTCCCACTCCCCCTGCTTGTGTTCCCTCTCTCGCTGTGTCTCTCTCTGTCAAATAAATAAATAAAATCTTAAAAAAAAATAAAATAAAATAAAAGGTAGAGTGAGGATAATCTTGCAAATAATTCTACGTAAGCCTGTGCCACAACTATGGAAACTGAACAACGAAAGCCTACAGACCGCGATGCAGTGCTTCTTAACAGCTAATTGCCTCTTTACAACCTTAAGTAATATTTGTGGCTTAACACAGGGATAAAAGCATACACACAATCAGATACAAAATTTTCTGCACGACTGTGCAGCCACATTACTTGGCACTCAGGAGGGGCCCACTGAGGCTTTGCCAAATAAAGCTTATCTTCATCTCATACCTCATGCAGACCATAAAAGGTTCGGGTTTTGCCTGCCTTCAGAGGAGGTCCAGATCTAAAATGAGAGGAAATATTTAAAAACTAGTTGTCTCTGCTCCTTTGGAAAGTGACATATACATATCTTTTGCGTGATTACAATACTCTGCTGCTTCTGTGAATTTGCTGCATTTATGTTTTTATCAAAATACAGAATTCTCTCAGGTCAGATTTTTCAGATGCAGCACTTCTAATTCTAGCTCAAAAATCATTTAGCAAACTTCCACACGGGATTTAGTACAAACCTATTTGAAAACAACTACAGAGAGCAATGCCTTGGATGGGTAATGTGTGGATACAGAGGGGGGCTGAGCTACAGAGGGGGATGAAGGCTGCCCCGAAACTCCCATCTTTCGTAATGGCCAACCTGACTGCAGCGTTCAGCTTGGAGGCTGTTGGGGTGGGTGGGTGGGGTTCTGTACAGATGGGATACTGGGCAATTTCCAAACAAAGGAGGTGGCAAAAAATAATTATAGTCAGAGGACTGGATGCCCTGGTGCCGCAGCTAATAGTTATCTGTCAGGAAGGCCAGGCTGTACTGTACTCAAACAGTGGATTTTGGATTAATGAATTAATCACGGCACTTGAGAAGGTAGTCTACTGGTGAAGGACTGGGAATTGAGAAGGGATGCAAATTCTATCACCCCGGGATTCAACAATTACTATAATTATTAGACTACATTCCAAAAGGTTATCTATAATCTGAATAATATGTACTTGCAGTCGCTTTAAATTGACACTTCTCTTTCTGCCAAACGTGGCCTGCAGCTCAGGAGTCGAAACTCCCAATTTCTGGGCGCCTGGGTGGCTCAGTTGGTTAAGCGACTGCCTTCGGCTCAGGTCATGATCCTGGAGTCCCGGGATCGAGTCCCGCATCGGGCTCCCTGCTTGGCAGGGAGTCTGCTTCTCCCTCTGACCCTCCTCCCTCTCATGCTCTCTGTCTCTCATTCTCTCTCTCTCTCAAATAAATAAATAAAATCTTTAAAAAATAAAAAAAAGAAACTCCCAATTTCTGTACCTCCTCTAAATCGTATCTATTCTGAGTGCTCCCAATAGCAGGCCCCACCCAGATTTACTGAATTAGAATCTGTAGTCTAACTATACCCTTAGGTAATTCACTTTGAGACTTTGAAACTCAAGGCACACCAAGAAAGGAGCTGTACCCGTAAGCTGTTTTGAGCTAGTCTAGGGACAGGCTGTCCCCCATAAATGAAGGGGCATTAGAGCAGGCAGACAGGCTGGTGGGAAGGCAGGCGGGTAGGATGAGGGTGGGCTGAGGAAATCTGGTACTTTCCAGATCCTTCTAGGTCAGTCTCTCACAATGTGTTTCTGATTTGAAGTGGCCTTACTTCCCAGAATTGTAGACTCACCCCTACTGAAAGGCAAAGTACCAAAGTGCATTCCAGGGGCAAATACTTTCACTTCCACTGAGAGGATACGGGCCAACTTACTTCCCTTAATTTTTATCTACTAACA
>NW_028011085.1:0-840 GCF_054177405.1 Leptonychotes weddellii
GGCAGAGAGTCTGCTTCTCCCTCTGACCCTCCTCCCTCTCGTGCTCTCTCTCATTCTCTCTCTCGCAAAAAAAAAAAAAAAAAAAAACATTGAAATGTCAGGGACTCCAAGAAAATATTTCTCATCTCCCCAAACAATAACTTCACTTGTAGATAACAGGACTTCTTTAACAGGGTACAAGGTTAGTTAACCAACAGTTAGAACCAAAATCAAAATGCACGTGTCCCTAAGACAGATAGATCATCATTTGGATAAATGGTTGATATAGGAGCCTTTTCTGACAGGTATGGAAGGAGAAAGGAAGGTGTCACTAGGAACATCATGAGAGGAGAAGAGGGTGACAACACAGAGGGGATAAGGGGCAACAAAAGGGAGACCACAGACACCTCATCTACTTTACAACTAAGGCAGGGCTGCCCTACTTAGAGAATTGAGAGTTCCTCAGATGGAGGCTTCCTTGAGAGGTTGAGGGAAATCAGAAATTAAAGAGTGAGGAGGACACTGTTGGTGGGAATGCAAGCTGGTGCAGCCACTCTGGAAAACAGTATGGAGATTCCTCAAAAAGTTGAAAATAGAGCTACCATACGATCCAGCAATTGCACTCCTGGGTATTTACCCCAAAGATACAAAAGTAGGGATCCGAAGGGGTACATGCAGTCCGATGTTTATAGCAGCAGTGTCACAATAGCCAAACTGTGGAAAGAGCCAAGATGTCCATCAACAGATGAATGGATAAAGAAGATGTGGTATATATATACAATGGAATATTATGCAGCCATCAAAAGGAATGAGATCTTGCCATTTGCAATGACGTGGATGTAACTGGATGGTGTTATTCTG
>NW_028011086.1:0-840 GCF_054177405.1 Leptonychotes weddellii
TCCTGGTCTTTGCATTACTTCTGTTCCTTGGAGTTCCTTTTCTTTTCTCCTTTTTAACATTTGATACATTCTCTCTGTTTTCACCCTGTAATCTTCCTCAGAGACTGGTTACCCCTGGGCTATCTGTTCATAGTGAAGAGTAGGTCACTAAAAGCTGTCCAGAAACCGTGTGTGTGAGTGTGTGTGTGTGTGTGTGTGTACTTTTTAATGTATGGGCTTCATTACAGAGCGGCGAACTGGGGAACCAACCATTTTACTGGGGACTCCCAACTAGAAGTTTCTGTAGGGCTCTTTCCGGGACCAGTTTCCAGCATGCTGGGTGACAGTGCTTTCAGAACCAAGTGGCAGAAGGGGGTGCCCCCTGCTTGAGCATGTGCTGCACACCTGTCCTCCTCTATTGGAGCCTGTCTGGCCCAGTTTCGGTACAAAGTACCAGTGTGAGGGAGAGGTAGGTAGTCAGTGAGTCCATGGGAAAGGGGAGAAGCTCCAGGCAGAATTGGTCCTCATACGGACTTGTGATCGGTGCCCTCTCTCCTGCCTTCCAAAGCAGCCAGCACCTCCAGTTCCTGACCTTTCCAGCACGGTGACAAGATCTATCCACTTCTGGTTGACCGGCCCTTTGCTGGCGCTGGATTTCCGGTTTCTCAGTTCTGCTAATTCCTCCATCTGCTTTCCATCTTCCAAAAATCTGTTGACATCTGTTGCCTGCACGTGTCACTTCTACTGTTCTCTCCGTCCTTATCTATTTATCTTCTCTTTATTCCTTTGCTCTCCTTTCAGTGGGGGTTGGAAGGAGCCGGTATGTGTTGAACCTGCCACATGTAGCAGGAAGTCCCTGTA
>NW_028011087.1:0-840 GCF_054177405.1 Leptonychotes weddellii
GGCTCAGTCAGTCAGGCGTGTGACTTTGGCTCAGGTCATGATCTCAGAGTCCTTGGATCAAGTCCTGCTTCGGGCTCCCCACCCAGTGGGGAGTCTGCTTCTCACCCTTTCCCTCTGGCCCTCCCCCCAGCTCCTGCTCTCTCTCTCAAATAAATAAATCTTAAAAAAAAAAAGAAAAGTCACCGTTAGTATCCTATCTCGTATTTTGTGTGCTTTGTTACCCAAAATGGTAGAATGAACTTGGGATTCACCGCCAACTCATATTCATGGAGAAAAAGCATGCATCCTCACTGTCTGAAAGTACCTTTCAATATCATGAAACCACAGCACAATCAGTAATTCAAAGCACATGTTCCTGAATCCATCCAAAGGCTTAGAAGTTCTAAGTTTTCTAAAAGAAAGTATAGATACACACACTCACGCGCACACACACACCACTGAATATTTTTTTTCCCTCAGTCCCTCAGGGAGTGGCTGCCCACAGAGAAACTAGTTCATAGCTCAAGTGAAAAAACATGGACCTGTAAGTCCGGGAAACAAGTCCTTCTTAGGTGAGGTTTGCGGTGGGGGGGACTCAACAAGGAATTATAAACGAAAGAAGAACAAAATCCTGTGCCTGAAAATCTGTTAGGAATCTGGCTCGTATTTCCAATGACTCTTACGTCTCTGTTGTCTTTAAGAGCCAGGCTCTAGAATCTGTTGGATCTTAGTTAATCAATTTTAACCAGACCTTTAGTACAGGCCAATATATGATGGAAAGGAAAGAAAATTAGCAATGGCAAAGAAGGCGTTTTCTAAGACCAAACTGCCTGAGTTTAAATTCCAGTTCTGCCACTTCCC
>NW_028011088.1:0-840 GCF_054177405.1 Leptonychotes weddellii
AATAAAATAGTTAAACTCATAGAAGCAGAGAGTGGGGTGGTGGTTAAGAGCAACAGCATGAGGAGGGGACAAGAAAATGGGGAGGTAATGGTCAAAAGATATAGCTTCAAATTATACAAGATTACTAAGTTCTGGAGATGTACTATACAGCATAATGCTTATAGTTAAAAATATTGTATTATTCTTAAAATTTGCTGACTGTATAAAGCTTATGTTAAGTGTTCTTACTATAAAAAAAGGAATAAAAACAGAAGAAAACTTAGGGTGGGCATGTTTTAGGTCCTTGATAGTGGTGATGGTTTCATAGGTGTATACATATCCTCAAACACATTGAGTTGCAAACATTAAATACATACAGTATTTTACATATTAGTCATGCCTCAATGAGGTGGTTTAATTAATTAACTAATTAATTCTACACTACAAGTTATAAAAATAAAAGTCATTGATCTTGGATCAGAAAAATATAGGGACTTCACTGTTGAAACCCACCTCACTTCAGTTATTGAATAAGAAAGAGACAAAAAACAAAAATACAAACACAACACCAGAAACACAAGTTGCAGAGTAACCAAACAAGAAATGACAAAGAATGACACATTCCTAATATTATACTTTTCAGACACATGCATCAGGTACATGATACATGATGACTGGAAGAGTGGCTATGTGTCTTAGGGCATTCCTTACAAAAGGTTCAAAGCCATGACCCTTATTATGTATGAGATTTGTCCTTTTTCTTTTCTTACTTATCCCCAAAGAATGTTCAAGGTACTATAGTGATTGAGATTAAATAAATATATGTCTTCTGCTCTTACTTTGCCTTTCTTGCAGTTTTTC
>NW_028011089.1:0-840 GCF_054177405.1 Leptonychotes weddellii
ACAAGACAACGATGACCCTGGCCCAGAAGCAGGTGTTCACACAGAGGAAGTATGTATTCGGTGTGGTGGGGAGACGGTGGTGTGGGAGGAAGCCACTCTCCACTTCCTGCTGAGTCTCCGTCTCAGCGAGGAAACGGGGGCATGGCACCTGCCTCGTGGGGACCACTCCGTGATTTCCCCCGTGACAAGCCTAACCCTGCACTCGGACCATGGGAAGCGGGCTGTGCCTGGCCCTTGGCAGCCAGTTGAAAACGTGGAATTGGAAGAGCCCCCACTACTTCCCCCTCAGGTGTTGTCAGTGAGGAGCCCGAGCAGGAGAGAACTGGACTGAACTGAGAGACACGGATGGCCAGGCTCTGGGAGCAAGAGCTGGAAACCAGCCTCCTCTGCCTGCCCGTGAGCCCCCAGCACCGCCTCCCCGAGGGACCCGCAGTCAGAGTCACCCACAGAACCAGACGGCTGCCCACAGACTGACTGCTTGCTTAACCTCCTGACGTAACACAGACAGCATGGTCCCTTTCTTTTTTCCTTCAAAAACGATGGTATTTGTTTATCTGATTACAAAACATAAGGACTATGTTTAAGTAATAAACATAAAGCCAGTACAATAAAAATCATCCATAGCTCCTACCACCTAGAGAAAATTCACGATTAAACTTTTGATTTCTGTCTTCCAGAATTATTCTTTATAATCACATGCAAACAAGATTTTTTATTTTTACAGAATGAACTTGTACGATACATACACTTCTAACTTAATATATCCCAGCTACCTTTCCGTGTCAGGAAATGTCGAGGTCATCCATTTTAATGGCTACACTGAATTCCATGTCTTAGACC
>NW_028011090.1:0-840 GCF_054177405.1 Leptonychotes weddellii
GCTCAGGGAGACTAATATTTGCATATACTAAATCAATACTATGTTTTCCACGGTAGAAGACATCCTCACTTTTATTTATTGCTGATTGTTCTGCTGAAGTTCTAATCAATATACACTTAAATGTTTTGATAGAAACTGGGCTTCAGATATTCATTTTCATCCTTGCTAGTGCCTTGAGCTTCGGAGTGAGGCATTTGCAGATGACAGTGTGGTAATTACATTTCCCCCTAAAGAAATGAATCCAGCCTCAGACAATATTCTCATATATGGAATTTTGGGTCAACATTTTCTGGTAATTTCAAATGCCAGCATATAATAATAACAGTTATGATAGTAAATAAGATGTAACAGTTGGGTGACACTTATTTTGCATAAATGTTATTTTGTAGCCAAAGGTATTACTAGATGCTTGGCTCTGTGGATCATCTCATATAATTTCCATTCTTCCCAGCCACTCTCGGGGACAGGCATTTCTTCACCTCCTTTTGCAGATGGTGAGATTGGCCCGGAGATAATGAGTAAGTAACTGGCCTGA
Source organism: Leptonychotes weddellii (assembly GCF_054177405.1). NCBI lineage: Eukaryota > Metazoa > Chordata > Mammalia > Carnivora > Phocidae > Leptonychotes > Leptonychotes weddellii. Next base: position 536 of record NW_028011090.1, read on the forward strand.
GGTTCTATCAGTGGAAGATGATGGTGCAGGATTGAGACAAGGACTTGCATTTTCAGAGCCTACACTGTATCATATGGCCTCCATGACAGCCGTGACCACAGTGAGTATGTCCTGAGCACAGGACAAGGGACTTTATATGCATTATATCATTTAACAGAAGCTCAGGAACAGTGGTCCACAAAGTGTGGTACCAAGGCCAGCAGCATCAATATCACCTGTGACCTTGTTAGGAAGGCCTATTCTTTTTTTTTTTTATTCTTATGTTAATCCCCTACATTACATCATTAGTTTTAGATGAAGTGTTC
>NW_028011091.1:0-840 GCF_054177405.1 Leptonychotes weddellii
TGGTAAGCGCTGTGAATTGTGCAAGACTATTGAATCTCAGATCTGTACCTCTGAAACAAATAATGCAATAACAATAAAAAAATTTTTAAAAAAAAAGAAAATATATTGAGTGAACTGATGTAGAATTTCCTTTCAACTGCAGTTGAACACATTTGAGAAATGTCAAAAAATCACCATGCAAGCTGGAAAAGACAAGTATTTATTCTGAGCCACAGTAAGAAATATACCTATTTTTTCCATAGACCAAAGGAAGCAAGTTGTAAAGTTTATAAAAATTTTCTAAATTTAATCATCAGTATTAATAAGATGAAAAGTAATAAAGTTAATTCTGTATCTCTGAATAGTTGAAACTTAAAGAACCTTTATATATTTCATTTAAATCCCAAATAAAGTTTTTCTATGTAAACAGCCTGGTCTAATCTCTCAATCACAATCCCCTGAGATCTATTTAAATACAAGCTGGTTTCTGCAAATATGCTTTAGCAAAGCTATTACTTTTTATAGAAAATACACAAAAGATAGTACTACAAGGTATCTTCCTTGTCTGGCTGTGGAGACAGACAGACTTGCATCCAAATCTTCTCTCTACCATGAATTTGCTCTGTGATTTAAGACAGCTTCCCAAAATCTTATCTGTTAAGTGAGAATGAGACTAATATGAGTGGGGCTGTTTTGAAAACCAAATTCAAATATCATGTGAAGGGCAAAGCACAATACCTGACAGAATGGGTGCTTAATAAATATTAGCTCCCTTTCTCATGTTCTCACTTAAATAAACAAATAAAACAGGAGGAAGGCAAAGAAGGTGGCTATAGGTATGGCAGCTAATCAGCAGGACCA
>NW_028011092.1:0-840 GCF_054177405.1 Leptonychotes weddellii
TATTCATAAGTGAAAGTTCTTTCAATTTACATTTATTTTTCAGTTGGCCTATACCAGAACAATCTTAGGCAAAATTGTTCAGTAAGCCAATTTGTCTTTGCTTTCCCTTATTTTCCTTCTTTACTACACTCCAAATACAAAAGTGTGACTAGAGTTAACAGGATCTTTGTCTTAGCCATCTCTGTATTTTTAGTGCTTGTACAGTATTGTCATATTGTAGGCATTCAGAATGTTTTTGTTGAACTCAATGGAATTGAGTGGGATGAAATGCAATGCAAAATTGTGTCTGGTTAGGGATGAGAGATCTGGAGGTGAAAACTGAGAATTTGAGGTCGAATCACAGCTCAGTCACTCAACAACTGACACATAGCATTTACCTGGTCCTCAGACAGGAAGTCTAAAAGAAAAAATATATTTTTTAAAATGTCCTTAGAGAGTTGTCTTGCACAGTAAACAATGACTGAACTTCCTCTCCAATGACAAAATATGTCTCCATAATATGAAATGGTGCCATTACTGAGCCAGAAAATTCAAGAATTTGGGGAATATAGAATGCAAATGAGATTAGATCAAAAACAAAGCAAAAGCATCATAATCCAATACACACAACATAAGGTGGAGCAAATGTCAGCAAGAAAAAAATTTTTTTTTTTTTTAAAGATTTTATTTATTTATTTATTGGAGAGTGAGCGAGAGAGAAACAGCATGAGAGAGGAGAGGGTCAGAGGGAGAAGCAGGCTCCCCGCCGAGCCGGGAGCCCGATGTGGGACTCGATCCCAGGACCCTGGGATCATGACCTGAGCCGAAGGCAGTCGCTTAACCAACTGAGCCACCCAGGCG
>NW_028011093.1:0-840 GCF_054177405.1 Leptonychotes weddellii
GTGTGACCAAGCCACTTTGGAGATCCCCCAATGTGTGGTGGGATGCCCACTCCATTCCTGGCCAAGGTGGGCTCCTTAGAGCCATTGGCTCCCAGCCAGGCTTTTGGCTACATGCTCTACCTGCTTTGGGGACATGTGGGGATCCCCAGGTCACCTGCAGGCCTCAGGAGATGAAGGGAGCCAGGAATCCTGAATTGAGCTCGCTCACCCCACCTTCCTGTGACCATGTTTCACTCCCTGACACCCACACATCCCCATGTTGGGATGGGGTTATCTCCTCCAAGGATCCAAACAGGGAGCAGAAGAAAAGCCCATTTTCTTTGGGCTCCCCCCAGAACATCAACTTGGGGGAGATTGGCGCAAACGTATGTGACCACCAGCGTCCCGTTCCTTGGTCTCCCTTCTCTTCCTTGTCCACCAGAGCCGGAAAGAACTGAGCTTCCCCTGTTCCTTGGGGCAGAAACTTGTATGCAGTGTCCTGAGTTTTCTAGATTATAAGAGTTTCAGAGATCGAATCTCTAGGCCTCGATCTTCATATGGTGATAGGAGCTAAAGGAATTTCTAAAATTATCTCTTGCCAATCAATGCCTGACTTTCAAAAACACTGTCTTGCTGAGAACATAAAGACCTATATTGAATATCAGAAGCGGAAAACCTAGTCTCTTGCTAGTTCTTCTCCATGCCCTGCCTTCCAGGCCAGCCGGAAGAGCAGCCCTCTCTACCTGCAGACCCTCCAACCCAGCCAGGGCTCCTAGGGTGCCCCACCACTCTGTGGAGCTGGCCCCGAGACCAGGAGGACAGGACAGAGCCTCTCACCCCCTGCTTGCTCGAGAGCTGCCT
>NW_028011094.1:0-840 GCF_054177405.1 Leptonychotes weddellii
CCGCATCGGGCTCCCTGCTCGGCAGGGAGTCTGCTTCTCCCTCTGACCCTCCCCCCTCTCATGTGCTCTCTCTCATTCTCTCTCTCTCAAATAAATAAATAAAAAATCTTTAAAAAAAAAATAAAGACCCAGATAAGGCAAATATCAGAAACGGTCCAAGTAAAGAAACAGTTTTCTGACCAGCCAACTAAATTGTTTAGCTCTGCTAGTGACCAATTTTTGTTTTACTTAGACCTGTTCTTTTATACTTTATCTTCCTTCCAAAATATTTTCATATGTATAAACCTAAATCAATATACTATAATGATATAAACTGTATAACAGTAATTATAATCCTATCTATATATTAGCCTGTTTCCTTCCCCCAAAAAAGTTTTATTCAACTTTAGCCCCTGCCAATGTCTAACAAAAACAATTTCCAGAAACCTGATTAAATTCTGAATTGACCCAATGATCTGAAGCAGGTGTTCTTTACATGGTTTTCTTTTTTTTCCTGGAAAATGTAGAACTCTATCATATTTAGGAGTTGGTAAGAGTTAATAACTTGGACAATTTAAAGGGATTAAATATGGAGTTACAGTTACATGTGCAAATAAAAGAAGTCAACATGCATTTGATCTAGTTCTTAGCTTTAACTGGAAACAAGATGTAGGTAAGAAAAAAATAAAATGTAAGTTAGAATAAGATGTCTCTCTCTCGGGGCGCCTGGGTGGCTCAGTCGCTAAGCGTCTGCCTTCGGCTCAGGTCATGATTTCAGGGTCCTGGGATCGAGCCCCGCATCGGGCTCCATGCTTGGCGGGAAGCCTGCTTCTCCCTCTCCCACTCCCCCTGCTTGTGTTC
>NW_028011095.1:0-11746 GCF_054177405.1 Leptonychotes weddellii
ATTTCAAGCAGTGCAATCTGGCCTGAGGCTGGCAGCAAGGCCAGGGCCAGCTGGGGACCACCAGCTGCCTCTTCCACGTGGCTGAGGTCTGCCAGGGCTGTATTGTCCACAAACTCAGCTGAGCAGGCACACACCAAGTCCCGCATGGGTATAGGTATAGGCATATAGATAGACTGGGCCATTCCCTTAGGATCAAATGAGATCTAACAAAATGCTGGTTTTTTTTTTTTAGGGGCGCCTGGGTGGCTCAGTCGTTAAGTGTCTGCCTTCGGCTCAGGTCATCATCTCAGGGTCCTGGGATCAAGCCCCACATCGGGCTCCCTGCTCGGCGGGAAGCCTGCTTCTCCCTCTCCGCCTCCCCCTGCTTGTGTTCCCTCTCTCGCTGTGTCTCTATCAAATAAATAAATAAAATCTTTAAAAAAAAATGCTGTTTTTTTTTTTAATGAAATATCAAAAACCCAAGTAACTATTCTAGTAGACTCCAAAATTTTTCAGTTTGGTCATTCTTTTTGAATATTTCAGGACCTATTTAGTCAAAATCTTATGCTATTTCAACTGAGTCTACAGAGTTTTAGAATGAATTTTGGAGAAACTAATTGCCAAGTATTTTTCTCACTGATCCTATGATATCCTTCTATGAGGGCTACAGAGATAAATGCTGCTCTTTTTTTTTTTTTGAAGATTTTATTTATTTATTTGACAGAGAGAGACACAGCGAGAGAGGGAACACAAGCAGGGGGAGTGGGAGAGGGAGAAGCAGGCTTCCCGCCGAGCAGCGAGCCCGATGCAGGGCTGGATCCCAGGACCCTGGGATCATGACCTGAGCCGAAGGCAGACGCTTAACGACTGAGCCACCCAGGCGCCCCAAATGCTGCTCTTCTAACTTGAAAAAATGGAAATGGGTATCATGTCAATGCCCCCCCCCACTCTATTTGCAACAATAGAAATGTTCTAAATCTTGGCTGTTCAGTATGGTAGCACTAGACTTGGGTGGCTATTGAGTACTTGAAATGTGGCTGGTACGACCAAGAAACTGAATTTTTCATTTTAATTAATTTAAATTTAAATAGTCACATGTGGCTAAGGGCTATAGTATTTCACGGCACGGGTGCACTTGCTCAACGTGATGAATGGGCAGAATTCTGGATTTGTAAAAACAGAGTGAAGAAGTGACTGTTAATTCTGGTCCTCTCTCCCTTTATTTCTCATTTAGGTGAGGGAACTATTCAAAAGCAGAAACTTGTTTCTGATAGGATGCCCAGGCTACGCGGGACATGCCATACTACAAAAATTATGCATCACCTCATCTGAAACACTGAAGGACGGACTTCCACAAAAATAATTTGTTGAGCATGTTCAAACAGATACACTCAGGTTTTTTTTTCTCTCATAAAGCTCAGATGCAGGAATGTTTAAAGAGTTCCGATTCATGCTGATCGTATGAACACCTATTGCAGCTGAGTGTTTGTGGAAATATTGCACATCCACCCAACTCATCACCTGTTAAGTCACATCTTTGTTTAATTTTCAAGAATGAAATGATTCATAGTCATTTCATTCATGGGAATTGGTGCCAGTTCATTTCTGGGAGTTCAGTCGCCAGCTTCTGGAATTGAGAAACAAATATCTTATTATAACCAGGCTATATGCTGAGCTTTCTGTCTTGTTTCCCCCTCGGAAAAGTATCAGTAATTTCATATTTGGTCTAAGAAATCAGTTTCCGGAAAAAAAAATTTTTGATGTCATTTTTGTTATTCCCTGCAGACTTGATATGGGAAAATAGTCTAGGTCCTATTCAAAATGGGAGATTAGCCTGAGCAGTGTCCTTCTGCCTGCTGAAGCCCCTACTCCTCCAGAGTCACAATTAAGAGGTGTTTTTGCCATACCACACAAGAAACAACATGGTGGAAGACAGATCCGGAGGCGCACTGGGAAGAGAAGCTGGAAACTGATTTCCTTAAACAGTGATTTCATCACGTCCACTTCCAAGTTGTGTCTGCTATTTGCTATTTCAGAGAAGAGGTCGGAGTCCCAGCCCTGCATCCAAAGCTTTTTGTAATCAAGCAAGCAGGACTCCCAAGGTGAACACACACAGCAAAGGCCCACATTTAAAATTTTATCTGTGTGAATTTTGATTCAAATTAACATGAAGGGCAGCCCTGAAGGGAAAGACCCAAGGAGGATATTTCATTTCTGGAAGAGAAGAAAGAGAAGAGAGGTTTCTGGTTTGGAGCACATACTGCTGTAGTTGTATATTTAAGAATATTCTAGGGGGGGTGGGTGGGGGGATGGGTTAGCCTGGTGATGGGTATTGAAGAGGGCACATATTGAATGGAGCACTGGGTGTTATATGCAAACAATGAATCATGGAACACTACAGCAAAAACTAACGATGTACTGTATGGTGATTAACATAACATAATAATAATAAAAAAAAGAGTAGAAAGGCATTTTCCGTTCATACTGTAGTTGTTTTCCATGCTCCAATGCCAATAACTTTCCATGTACTTCTTGAGCACCCACTATCAGCAAAAAGCTGGACCCACTGGTACAGGAGGATCCATTTTCAGCCTGATTGATGATTTAAGCCACACATTTTTTTTTTAAGATTTAATTTTTTTACTTTATGTAATCTCTACACCCAACGTGGAGCTTGAACTCACAACCCTGATATCAAGAGTCGCCCCCTCTACCGACTGAGCCAGCCAGGTGTGCCTAAGCCATGCCATTTTTTTAAATGAATTTTTATATTAAAAAATTTCAAACACACAGAAAAATTGAGACTAATATAACGATCCCCTATGTATCAATCAACCAGCTACAAAAATTAGCAAATGTTAGCCATGCTCACATCATTTATCCTTCTCTGTTGCAGTTACTGTTGCTAAATATTTTTAAGCAAAACCCAGATCTCATATCATTTCCAAATTCACTTATACACATCTCAAAAAAATTAGGGCTTTCTTCCATAACCTCAGTGTGATGATCACACCCAAGAAAATTAAGAATATTTGCTTGGTATCCTACAGGGCACCTGGGTGGCTCAGTCGGTTGAGCGTCCGATTCTTGATCTCTGCTTAGGTTGTGATCTCAGGGTCTTGAGGTCAGCCCCGGTTGAGCCCAGGTGGAGTCCCACTTGTATCCCTGCTTTGAGCCAGAGATGGTGAGGAGACCCACGCTTAAGTCCGCTTCTCTCCCTCTCCCTCTGCCCCTCCCCTCGCTTGCACTCTCTCTCTCTATTTAAATAAATAAATAAATAAATAAATCTTAAAAGAGAAAAAAGAATATTTGCTTGGTATCCTCCAATAACCAGTCCACATTCAAATTTCCCCACTTATTCAAAAATGTCTTTTTAAAATTGGTTTGCTCAAATCAGGAACCGAACAAGGCTTAAACATTAAATTAACTCAACCCAAACCAAGTTCTATTCTCTCTCTCTCTCTCTATCTGCAGGGCAGTTGACCAGCAGTCGTTACACTCTCAGATTCTAAATTTTTCTGTTTACTTCCTTATGGTGTCATTCATCTTGATTCTTTATCCTTCTGTTTTCAATAAACTGAAAGTTAGATCTAAAAAGCTAACTGGATTTACATTCAACTTTTTTTTGGCAAACATACTTCATAAGTGGTGCCATGTGCTCCACCAGGAGGCACACAGTGTTGGTCATTTCATTCTCTGAGCATTGAAAAGTTAAGGGTGACCTTGTGTAAGTCATTTAACCCTGCAGAGCTTTACTTTTCCAGTATAGAAGATGGGGACAATCATACCACATACTTTTAAAGTTTGTTGTAAGGATTAAATTATGTAATTTTTGCAAGAACTATAACATGGTTCATGGTAACTTGAAACACTTAGATGATGACTATTATTGTGGACAAGTATGTGATGTGTTTAGTACAGTATAGTTGTCCAGGAGGTACTTAATAATGTTAGCTAGTATTGTGGTCATTACAAATTATTTCAGCTGAACAGATTGGGGAGATTTCACTGGATAGCATTTGAAGGATGAAATGAAAGGGGCATAGACACCAATACAGTGAGGCTCCGAGAAATCTAAGCGTCTTTTTAGGACTAGATTTTAAGATTCAAGATGGCAGGAATTTATTAATTCCTATGCCTACAGCATATAGCTCAGTGCATGACCCTCAATAATGAGTGAGCAAAAGACCCCGCACAAAACTCAACTTCAGATCCTTATTCTGGTCCCTTATTTCATAATACCCTGCTTCTACCTTTGTAACACCCATATAACAACAAAACGTCCCCCACTCATTGCCAGCTCTGGACATTTCCCCTGCCACCCCCACTGTATAGGTAGCTTGGGCCCCTCACCTTAACAGTGTCAATTGGACCAGCCCCTCCTTGTCTATCTTTTGCCCCTCTCCTCTGGAAGGACCTTTCTGAGACCATACTACCCTATGTCATTTCTTTCCTTTTCTCATTACCTCTGTCACTTACTGTTTGCCACACAACTCAATGCTCTCACTTTACTAATTTGTAGATCGCCTTGATTTTTAACAATTCCTAATATTGCCATCTTATTTCCCACAATTAAATTGTGAACTCTTTGATGGCTAAGGTGATGTTTTCTTCCTTCCCAACTTCTACCCATTCCCAAACCAAACACTTCGCACAGGAGTAGGAAGGAACATAGTAGAACTTTACATGAATACTCTATACTAATTTCGCACCTCCTCATTATACTTTTTCAATGTACTATATTTGGAAACCTAAGGATGTTATCATCAATACACTTCCAGGATGAGGCTGGCTATGGCTCTGTGCTCAAAAGCACCCTATGTCTACTCCTCTACCACTTACCACATAATAATTGTCTGGTTATGTGCTTGTGTCCCCATCAGAAGGACAGGGTGCCAGAAAGAGGGATTATGAATCTTAACCCCTGTTGCCCCAGCAGCTACTGTAGGGCTCAGCATATAACAGACGCTCAACCAATCAATGATGAATTTAAGAAACAGTGGGTCACTGAATTTGATGAATTCACTTTTGTCCAGAAAAGAATTTCCAGCTGATATAGTCAACAAATTAAGATGTTTGAATCAATTACATATGAAGGTCTAGTCTTCATGAAAATACAACACATATTTTTAGGATGCAGAAAGAATTAGACCTGAAACTGAAATGGGGGGGGGAAAGAAATTAAAGAAAGACATTGATTGCTAATAGTTTTGTTGTTCTATGCAGGAACATTATAGAGCTTCCAAGGTTTTAAACCTAAAGAAAAACTAGCAGTAGAATTTCAGGCAGGGGAGAGAGCTATTTTGAACTGTGAGGCCTCTTGATACTGCTTAATTCATACTAAAGAGATAGCTCTCTCCTCCCTTCTAGAAGCTCCAGAAATGCTCCTACTTCCCACCTAGCAACCAAAACAAGGCAGCTTCAGGTGGTGGGAAGCACAGAAGAAGAATCCTCTCTGCTTATGTTGTAGATGTGTTTCTTCCACAACTGGAGGTGGCGCTTAACACCCAGGTTGAGGCATGTCCAATTTCCATGTTCCACATACCTTCCTCTGAATCCTGAGCCCAGATATAAATCAGACACCCCCACATTAGCATTCAAGAGAAGAGTTGGCATTTCTGTGTTTTAAACACTGATATCTTCTGGTTCAGTGGTCCAGCTAAAAGTAAGGGAAAAGTTTGTTATCCAATTATCTTTATCCTTCAAGCCAAAAAAGATGTCCTTCCTTGCATTTTACTGACCACTGCCTGGTTTGGGGGGGAAAAAAAAAATATATATATATATATAAACCTCTCTTCAAGAACCTGGCAAACTGGCATCTTAATGTTACATAATTTAGTTAAAAGTTAATTCTCCCCTGCTGTGAGCCACAGCTGATTTGTTTAGAGAATTATTACCACTCATTGTTCATTGAGTGTTATCTTTCTGAATTTCCATTGATGTAGCATGATATGTTACTAAGAAAAATATTATGATTTTAATTGCATTTTGGCATCTTAAAAGACTATTTCACACTGCTTAACATCTGCAGTCAACAGATGTTTAAACACAACTCCCTCAATGACTAAAATTTGGCAAAATGTGTAATAGTTGGAACAGCTTAAAATTCTAAATATACTTCTAGGAACATGATACAGGCAGAAGAAGTACTACTTGTATGTGTTTTATATTAAATATTAAAATATAATATTATATATATACCATCCCTCTAAGATATGACAGGTTTCAGGGAAAGGATAAGAATAGCCAGGAGACATTTAAATCTTATTCTATTCTAGATATTCTATAAATGGGGTTGCGTGTATGATCACTGTCAACTGCAGTTGACCCTTTTTGAAATGCTACTATTACTTGTGGTTAATTCTGGAAGGTAGCAGAAACAAGGCTATGAGGAAGAACAATTTGTCCCTCTGCTTCCCCTTTTGGTATCCTTTTCTCTGACTCAGTTCCCGGTAGTCTCCATAAAGACTGATTCTCAGACTTATCTTGTAATTAACTGGTCAACCTTCAGTTAATTCAGGCAAAAATTCAGTCAGAGGAGACAGAGAGAGAGAGAGAGAGTGTGTGTGTGTGTGTGTGTGTTTGTGTGTGTGTATTGAGAGGTGAAAGACGGGGAAGGGAGAATGACCCAGTTAATGTTTGACCTCCTGTTGACCAGTTCACCAGTTATCTCCGTCATGGCTAGCACAGCTTAAAGCAATCCAAAGATAACTATGAATTTCAATTGATAACTTAATGTCAATTCAATCACAACATTCAACAATCTACCCCCACTGACCCTTTATGACAGTTGCTAACTCCTGGTTTAGCTGACAGTTGTTTCCTTCCTTCATGTAGAGCTAAACTCCAGAGGAAACCCCATTTCCACAGCAAGCATCCAGAATTCTGTAGCAGAAAGAATGAGAACTCACATTTTCTATCCCTGAATGGTTGAGTTCACAGTCACAGGAAATGTATTTGAGATTCTGACATTCAGAATTAAGACTCTGAGATTCGGTATTTCCAATTCTGGTTACTATATGGGGCTTTCAGTAGACACATCTCTTCCTGAACCCATGATGTCGTTCTGTTCCCTGCTCTCCAATAGCTTAAAATCCTACAGAGGAGAGACAATTCAAATATATAAAATAATGGTAAAGGGTCAATTTGACCAGGCTATTGTGCCCAGTTGTTCGATCAAATAACAGTCTAGATTTTGCTGGGAAGATATGTTTTTAGATATGGATTTGGGACTAAAGACTGCAACATCAAGTCGTATCTGAATTTACAACATGCAGGCTTGCCCTACAATATACATACACATATAAACTTATATATATGGTTGTGTTCCTCTGGAGGACCCGGACTAATAAAGGTGTGTTTATGAAACATCTGGGTTCAGAGAAGGTGACTATTGCTAGGAGGAAGTAGAGGGAGCTTCATAGTGGGATAGACAGGATTCAGCTGGTAGAAGTCTGATGGAGGTGGTTTGTCATGAAGAGCAACCAGTTTATACAAAGATGTGGAGATTGGAACTGTGCCCTTGTGGGGATCAGTGTAGAGTCCTGGCCTGATAGTCGGGCGATTGTATGTTGGAGAGCAGTGGGTTCTACGACTGGAGGGATTGATGGGACCCGAGGACTGATGTGTAGAAAACAGCCTCTCCTTTTTTCTTCCATGCAGGGGGCTTAGATGGCATTATTGCATTTTTCAAGGGGCAATTATCTTTTCAGTAGCACTCTGACAGCAGAGTCCCCTTCAGACTGGGCACAGATGTCTCCAGCCATCATCTTCTCTCCTACCTACTCACCCCTAGAGGCATTTTCTCTTCCTAAGAGGGAAGCCCTCCAAAGAAATTTTAAAACAATCTCATCAAGGAAATCTGGAGAATAAATGAGTGTGAAAGTAAGTTCACAATCTGACAAACATTTTGGGGAAAACTTGAGTCAGGAGATGGATGAAGAGGTGGTAGAATGAGGATTTATTTCTGAGAGAGTAGAGAAATTCAGAGTCTAAGGGAAGCTGAAATTCTAGACCTGGGAGAGCGAGCATTCCAATTTGTGCAAGTATCACAGACCATTTGAGCAGGTGGATCTTTCAAGTGATATTTTTAAAAAAACATATTTATTTATTTCTTTTAGGGAGAAGGGGAGGGGCAGAAAGAGGGAGGAGAGGCAGAGAGGGGGGCAGGGAGAGAGAATCCTCAAGCAAAATCCCCACTGATCGTGGAGCCTGACAAGGGGCTCAATCCCAGGACCCTGAGACCATGACCTGAGCCGAAATCAAGAGTCTGATGCTTAACTGGTAAGCTATCCAGGCGCCCCTCAAATGATGTTTAAATGAATAAAGAGGACCCATGTCTTAGGGTCAGAAATGATGGTTATGCAGTTGACTGTCCTTCTGGAGAGGTTACCACCTCACTGAGAGGGGGTGGGATAACTTAATAAACATTAGAAACAGGTGTATTAGAAAAACATGGGGGGTGGGGAGGGGCAGCAGAAAAAGAAAAATAAAAGCTATCCATAATCCTCCCACTTGAAAATTTCATAAGGGAAGTCCTCCCCTCTAACTCTCCCGTCTAATTACGTGTAGTGAATATGAATTTTATTTTATAAATTCAGGTGTGCAAGAAATAGCACTTTATTTATTTTACATAATTTAAATCCAATTCTGAGTCCACAGCCACTCTTCTCATCCTATCAGGTTATTAGAAATTCAATCTCAGTCATTATTGCCATCCTCAGTGTTGGGCAAAGGTCCCAGGGTTTTATGTAGCACCAAGTCCTCGGGACTCTTCAGCCATTGGATGTAGTCTGTATTTACTGCTGAGACGTTCATGGTCTCAGACCACATGATCTCTTCCTGTTCTGGCTCCCCTTCTGCCTTTTTGTAAGCCAGGAATATCTTTGGTGAGACTTTAGAATTCCCAGCTTCCTAAGCCAGTTCATCTGAGGTCTTCCTCTTCCTGGGAGTACTCCAGGATCACAGACTTCTATCCATTTCCATTTCAAAGGCCTTCCCTTCTCTCTCTCCTGCTCCTCCAAGATACCAAATAGAATCTCCTCAATGGATTTAGGTTTTATAAAATTCCAGACTGGGATCAGAAGTGTCTTAAAGACAACTTTAGCTTCTGGCCCTGTGACAAAAATTTCCTTTGTGGCAAGAGGCCACAAAAAGCCCTGGCCATCTGTTTACAATGGAGGAAAGGAAGAAACACAGGGAGGATAAATGTGAGTTAATATGCCAAAAATTGAGCCACCACACACTGTTCCTGCTTGGAGAGTATCTTTTGAGAATTTTCTTTTGCTTACAAAGTCAAATATCTAGGTACCTATAAGCTGTGTTTTAAACCGAAGGGGGATTAGACTTTACACAGGCAGTTGCAACTTACTTTTTTCACTTAGTATAGCTCGAATATCTTTCTAGATTAACTTTATTTTATTTGATGACATTGGGTATTGTGCCACTGATGGATACTCAGACTCTATTGTTTTGTTATTACAAGTAATGCTGTACTGTTTACATATATGCATGCATTTGTGTTATTTTTTTTTTTAAAGATTTTATTTATTTATTCATGAGAGATAGAGAGAGAGAGAGGCAGAGGGAGAAGCAGGCTCCCCGCGGAGCGGGGAGCCCAATGCGGGACTCGATCCCAGGACCCTGGGATCATGACCTGAGCTGAAGGCAGACGCTTAACCGACTGAGCCACCCAGGTGTCCCGCATTTGTGTTATTTTTTATCATTGCTTCCTAGAAGTGAAGTGACTGGGTTGACCAAGTGATTAGTGGATATCAGACACTCAGGTTTATTTGCAAAGGGCAGCATAATTCTCTGCTTCCTGCGGCCTGGGCCCTGGCCAGCCCTGGTGAGTTGGTTTCCATAAGCTGGTTTAAAGAGAGGGACCCAAGAGCTATATTAAAGCCACATTGACCAGAGGTGTGAGGGTCAAGATGGAGAAGCCAAATAAGATGTCAGAACATCAGCAGATGTCAGGATGTCAGATGCCAGAAACACAATGAGCAAACAGGGGACAAAGTTCAGGAAAGGAGTGAGAATAGCAAGAAAGGGGGAGGAATCCAGTGTGGAAGTGCAGACCCAGCCACGTGTTAGATGGCAGCTCTGTGGTATGTGAGCGGCTTGACTTGGGACAGACACCCCAAAACCAAGATCCAGGGCAGAGGGGGCACCGACAGGAGACGGCTTGGCCCCGAGTGTCAGATCGTGAAACTGTTTGGGGTGATAGAAAAAAACATTGGCAATGAACCAAGGGCCTGGGGAGGGTTTTTAGTCAGGTGTTAAACGTTGCCCCTTCCAATTTTGGTTCAAGAGAAAAAAAAATAACTCTGGTTAGAAAAATTTAGGAAATTGACTTGGTAATGTCACTAAACCAGAAAAAGAACTTTGTAGGGAAAAAAAAAAAAAAAGCAAAAAGCAAACCTATATTGGAATTTGGGTCTTTGACTTATTACCTGGAAGAATTTGGGCAAGCAATGTGGCCTAGTAACCTCTGTGCACTTCAGTTCTCATCAGGAAGTATAGATAATATCCCTGGGCTGAGGGTGAGGAAGCAGGAAGACAATAAGATAAGGAGAGTGACGATTTATTGAATACGTAATATGTACCAGGGGCTTTCATATACTTTGCTTTATTTTCTATAATAATCCTACAAGACATGCACATTATCATTCTTATATTACAGATGCAAAATGAGTGTCCGTGTGGTTAAATACCTTGCTCCACGTCCTATAGCTAGAGAATATATATAACCAGCATGCATGAAACACAGTGGGTGTTTAACACATGTGGATTCTCTCCTTTCATTCTGCCTGCAGTGCCCGCCATAGAGGAGTTTAAAATTATCTGATGATTGAAGATAAAGTCCTTGGAAGTGTTCCCTCTATGCAGGGCTGGGATTGGTTTAACTATCATGTTCTCCTGAATTTGATAGCTTCTTAATCCACTGAGGCCACGACCTTATTGTAATGTGTTGACTTCCTCTGACGCCAGTGTCTCTCAAGAGACCTCCCTCTGCATTTGCTTGTGGCTGTCTCTCTCACTGACATTTCTTTCTCTACCTGATTCCCAAGACGATTTGTTTCTCATTTGAGCTTGGGCAGCCTAAGAGAGAATGTCAAAATCAATCAATCCCCCGACAAGCTTTATAAATACATCCCTCAGCTTTGCATAAAGGATGATCTCTACGGCCCGATTTTCTCAGGAGCACTGAGGCCACCCAGAAGAGAACCAGGACAGGAGAACATTTCTTAGAATGTGGAATGTCATCATACGGGAACTTCGGTCTCATAGCACCTGAGTCCAAAATAGGAAGATGGGAGCTGAGAAAGAGTCATTCCCTGGGACTCCTGGGGGCTACAGGTGGGACACGGGAGCTCTAGATGCAATGTGGATAACCAAGAACCCCTCTAGAGAGCCACAGGAACAGCCCCTGAGTCTTATCTTCCCTTCTCGCTCAGTATGGCCTGCTGTTTGGGGGAAACCAAAGATGCCTTGGGTGGTTTGAACTGGTTTCTGAAGAGAGGTTAAGGGTGGAATCTCATCATTACCTCTTCTCTCAGGATGGGCCAGCAGCCGTGGGCTGAATGCAGCCTGTTGTGGATTTGCTTTATGTGGTTGTTTAAAAAAACTGAATTATTTGAGACATTTAAAATGAGAGGCTATACATAAAAACTCCTCATTTTTGACTTCTCTTAAAAAATCATGTCTGATAATCCTGGGCTGGCATTTCCACAGCAAGAGTAGGCCGGATCTAAAGAAGCCTCTTGGG
>NW_028011096.1:0-840 GCF_054177405.1 Leptonychotes weddellii
GTGTGTGTGTGTGTGTGTGTGTGTGTTTGAGAGAGAGAGAGAGAGAGAGGAATGGCAGGACTCATGAGGAAAGAGGGAGGCTCAGGCCAGGTCATGAAGAGAGAGAGAGAGTGTGTGTGTGTGTGTGTGTGTTCGTTCCAGTGATGACTCAGCTTGTGTGTGTGTGTGTGTGTGTTCGTTCCAGTGATGACTCAGCTTGGCTTCTGGGTGAGTGAAGGTACAAGACTGGGGGTAAGCAGAGCAGGGCATGTTTTGTTGGGGAAAAATGTCTTGTTGGTGAGGCCTCTAGGCGAAGAATTCTGGTAGGCAGTTGGGTCTGGAGGTATAAACTGGAGAGTGAGCAGGATTCAGGGGGCACTGCCCCACTGCTAGGGGGTGTAAGTGAGGAGACAGAATGGGGGAAACACGCCTACTTCCAGAGTGGGTGGGAGGGAAGGAGCCTGGGATGGCTCATAGGGCAGAAGAGCAGGGGGAACACAGTGTTCTATGGAAGAAGCCAGACACAACAGAACACAGGATATCATTCCATGTGTGTAAAAGTTAAAACCAGGCAAAACTAATCCATGGTGACAGGGGTCAGAGCAGAGGTTACCCTTGTCGGGGTACTGACAGGAGGAAGGGTCACAAGGCCGACTCCTGAGTGTTGGGAATGTTCCAGGTCTTTATCTGGGTGCGTTATACGTACGTGTGCGTGGGTACAGGTATACTAAGGTTTGTGTTCTGTACTGTAAGTTAGACCTAAACAATAATCTTTTTTTTTTTTCCTAGAGAGAGAGTGTGTGTGTGCATGTGCTAGCGCGAGGGGGGAGGCGGGCAGGGGCAGAGGGAGAGGGAGAATCT
>NW_028011097.1:0-840 GCF_054177405.1 Leptonychotes weddellii
GACCGGTTGATCCAGGATGCCTCCTTGCAGGCATCATTAGAATCTGCACGGATTGCATGCTCTGAGCAATACCCCTGGCTTCAAAGACCCAGTTGCATTTCATGGCAAGACTTAGTGTCTCAGACTCAGTCAGCTTTGAACTTGTAAACCCTCCTTGGAGTTTCTCCCAGCCCTCTGAGATGGGGTCTTTTACCTCTGGACAGACAGGTGATACCTGAGCAGCAGCAGCTGGGTATGGTGTCGAGGAAGGGGGTAAAGGTTCTTTTTCTAGCATAATGCCAGGAAAATGCTGCTCCTGGTGAGGATGAGAGCCCTTGCTGAGGATTTCCTCGTTCTTCTTCCTTCTCCAAAGAAACCTTGTCAGCCTCTCTGCAAATGGCTTCTTCGTAGCCAGGATTCCTTCCAAACCATGGGTCATAATATGGAGCAGTTTAACTTTCTCCACCACCACCACCATATCAAAGAGTCTTTCTGCATCTCAGCTTCAAGATAGACTTCTGGGGGCTGTGCTCCCCGTTTGCAGCATTGACAAATATTCTATAATTATCTTCTGGTGTTCAGATCCTTGTGCCCTCCAGTGAAACTGGCAGTCTCCAGGGCTATGTCTGATTCCTTCTTTCCATTCCCTAAAAAATAACACTGTGGGTGGGGTTTTTTCCTGTATTTTTGTGGACTTTCTTTGGTTCAGTGTTGCGGGAAAAATAGTTAGTGAAGATTCATCTTCATCTCCTGAACCACCATCCTCACGATGGTGCAAGGGTAAGAGACTCTCAGAATCATTCTCTTGACCCTGCCTTTGACCTTGCACTGTGATATCTCCTTGTAAAAACTTTCCTGAGC
>NW_028011098.1:0-840 GCF_054177405.1 Leptonychotes weddellii
CATTTTGTTAGATGTATATGTGTTCATGATCATACAGTCTTCTTCACTGATTATTCCTTTTGCCAGTATATAATGTCCCTTGTGGTCATTTATAATGCTTTTTACCTCACATTCCATTTATTTGCTAATAAAGGTGCTGTCCTGAGGTTTGTTTTTATTTCATTCATATTTTTTAGTTCTTTATTTTCATCCTTGTTTTATACTTCCTTTTAAATGGATCACTGTTTTTCCCCACATACTGTGTATAGTTTAGATGCAATACTAGTCTCTGTTTTTTTTAATTTTTTTAGAGAGAGAGTGTGAATAGGGGAGGGGCGGAGGGAGAGGGGGAGGGAGAGTGAGAATCCTAACCAGGCTCCACTACACAGGTGCCATGCTGAGCATGGAGCCCAATGTGAGGCTCGGTCTCACGACCCTGAGATCATGACTTGAGCCGAAATCAAGAGTTGGACGCTCAGGCCACTGAGCCACCCGGGCGCCCCTGCTAGTCTCTGTTATTGGATTAGTGACTTTATACCCAATTATTATTATTTTTATTAAGACTTTTTAGTTTTGTCTAATGTTTTCTACTTGCCATTTATTTTTGCTTCTTTTTTTACCCCCCTTCCCTTCCTTCCTTTGGATAGATTGAATTTTCTTCGGGTAGTTTAAAAGAATACATTTAATAGTGCTCACCTTTGTCTTAACCTAAACTTAGCTTTTTCTAAGACTTATCAGTGACTTTATTGTTCCCCAAATTACTCCCCACCTCATAACCATGAGGCCTCTCCTGTCTCAGGCTGCTGTTTTCCCCAATTTCCCCCCTCCTGAATTTCTCCAAGAGTTTCCCTGAGTACTTGT
>NW_028011099.1:0-840 GCF_054177405.1 Leptonychotes weddellii
TAAAGATATTTTTGAAGGGATACTATTTGAGATGAGACCTAGAGATGAAAAGGAAGGAGGTGGCCCTGTGAAAAGCATCCTAAGGAGAGGTAACCACAAGGACAACATCCCTTAAGTAGGAAAGAACTTGGCATTTTTAAGTTACTACCATAGAGAGAGGCCACTGTAGGTAACACACAGAGAGAAGAGAATGAGTTAGGAGGTAGGAGGGGACAGATCAAGAAGGACTTAGTATAGGTCACAGTAAGCAGTTTGGGAATAAAAGTGGGAAACCATAGAATGTTTCAAATGTGGGAGAGATTTAAGACAATTTATGGTTTTAAGGGTCACTCTGGTGACTGTGAAGAATGCATTCTAGGGGTGAGAGTAGATATAGAGAGAGGAGTAGGAGAAGAAAGCCAGAATCTAGACGAGAGCTGATGGTGCTGGTGGTGGTGGTGGTGGTGATGATGATGATGATAATGATGATGATTCAGGAAGGGTCCTGAAGAGGACCCTGGAGGACTAGCTGATAAAAATTAGGTACGAGGGTTGGTAGGGGAGGTGGGCGGAGAGAGGAAGTAAGAACACTTCCCATGGATTGGATTAAGCAACTAGAGGGATGTTGATGTCATTATGGGTCTGGTAAAAACAAAGAGAGGAATGAGCACTTGAAAGAGTGGAGGAAAAGTGAATCCCATTTTAGACTCGTAGGATGTTTGAGGCACCAAAAGATATTAAAAGATAGATACCGGGGGGGCGGAGCAAGATGGCGGAGGAGTAGGAGACCTGGATTTCGTCTCCTCTCAGGAATTCAGCTGGATAGGGATCAAACCATTCTGAACACCTACAAACTCAACA
>NW_028011100.1:0-840 GCF_054177405.1 Leptonychotes weddellii
TAATGATGTAATGTATGGGGATTAACATAAGAATAAAAAAAAAAAAAAGAAAAGAAATCCACTGACCAATGTGTACCGAGGTTGATATTCCACAGAAGTCTGACCTATATATTTTAATAAATATCACAGGAAAAAAAGTTTCATTTTTTTAAGTAAATACAAGTAGTGTTGCATAAAATAAATGTAAGGAGTATTATTTACTGCAGGACTGCTCAGAGCCTTCAATATGATATGACTTTGAATCTGCAAAAAATAGCTGTAGCACATGGAATTTCTCAAAGTTCTTTGAGCAGTTCACTTACTAATATGTTCCTGACCACTATTCCACAGAATAAAAATCTAGGACTGCTGTAGAGATGAAGATCATTTAAAAAAAAAAAAAAGATCAAAACTCCTAAATAAAGCATTAAAGTAATTTTAACACCTTAATAAAAACATAATTTACCACAATCAAATCCATCCATTCCACCAATGTAGGAAGTTAAAATCTACTGGATCAATAAAAAGAAGAAGAAGAAACTTAGTAAGATGTTTTATTCATTCCAGATTTTATATATTTTGGTACACTAGAAATAAAAATATATTTCTTTAAAATGATTAGTAGTATTATCTCTCCATTTTAAATCAATAGCTAACATCACACTTAATAGTTTCTTTTAAAAAAGATCAGTAGAGAGGCATCTGGGTGGCTCAGTCGATTAAGTGTCTGACTTCGGCTCAGGTCATGATCCCCGGGGTCCTGGGATCTAGCCCAGAGTTGGGCTCCCTGCTCAGTGGGGAGTCTGCTTCTCCCTCTCCCTCTACCCTCTCCCCATTTTTGCTTGGTCTTTCGATCTCTGT
>NW_028011101.1:0-840 GCF_054177405.1 Leptonychotes weddellii
CAGCCCCACCTCCGGCCAACGCGGATTCTGCCTTCTCTTTGCAGAGCCACTCTCAAGAATGGGCAGGAGGTTTGTCTCAACCCCGAAGCCCCCATGGTCAAGAAAATCATCAACAAGATGCTAAACAAGTGAGTTGTGCTTTTTGTTCACACGGGGGACTAGAGTCATTGGTCACACATCCTGGCAAATGCCTCCGGACATTTTTACCAAGGAAACCCAGGGTTTAGCTGAAGGACTGAAAATCAGGGACTTTGCCGTGAATCCCTGCCCTAAGTGTAATCTAGGCTCCATATTTTATTATTCCTGTAACCCCAGGGAAAGTACTGAATCTCTTTAAGTCTCAATAGTATAGAAAAATAGAAGTAGCTACTTCAAGGTGTTTGCCATGAGGTTTAAGTGAAGTCCCGAATGTAATTTTTTAGTCTACTGTGACATTACATTCAGGCTCTTTGAAGCTAATAATACAGTTGGGATCACAGGCCCCTTATTCCTAATTAGACAGCATCCAGGAGCCTGGCATTTTCTGCCTCATAGGGCAGTGATGTAGGTAGTGACCACATGGCACAGGGCTATGCCGTCAGTTTATGGAATCCTATTAATAGCAACCATTTTCTCCTCACAGGGGCAGCACCAACTGAGCTAGAGAGAAGGCAGAAGCCTGTGACTTACTGTTGCAGCCTTAGTGAAGTGGGAGCAGAAGAAGAGAAACAAAAACCTCCTGAAACCCCCTGGACTGTGTTTAATGTATTTGACTCTTGCCTAGGAGTATTCTATTTTTTTTAAACTTATTTATTATTTATTTATTTATTTATTTATTTTCTCAAAGCTAGCACATTAATG
>NW_028011102.1:0-840 GCF_054177405.1 Leptonychotes weddellii
GGATTCCTGGGCAGGGGCTCCAGCCAGCTCGGTCCACCTTTTCCTGGAGAACAGCCCATCTTTTCTGTGACGGTTTTTCCATTGTTTCTATTACTGCCTCCAGTGAGGTCCCTGAGGCGTGATTGGAGAACGCATCGTCTGCTCTTCCTTGGGCTTTCCCCTGGGTGACCTCCATATTTAACCTTGCGGAAGCCAGGAGGGTAGGATTAGCTGTCGCCTGACTAAAGTGTGGATCAGAGGATGTGAGTATGAGTGTCAGCAGTCACCGCCAGTCTGTGTGACCCTGGCCAGCCACTGGCCCTCTCTGTTTCCCCTTGGGTTGAATCCCAAATCCTTCCACCACGTCACCAGCTTCACCTCTTGCCCCTCTCCCCGCAGGTCTCTCCATCCCAGTGGTCCCGATTCCCCGCATGGGCCTTCTCTCGGTGCTGGGGCATGCCGTGCTCTCCAACTGCGGCTCAGGCTTTCCCGGGCTGCTCCCTCCAGACCTCCACCACTTTCCTCCACTAGCTGCCACTCCTCCTGCAGGGGTAGCTTACCCATGGAATTGGGGTTCTCCCCATGATGTGCCCCACGACACGCTGTCTGAGCCGGAACCATTAATCTAACACCTGTCTTCCTTGCCCGACTCTCGGCTCCTTGAGGGCACAGCGCCAGGCTCCGCTGATTTCTGTTGGCCAGCTGACGGACTCCATGCTCCGTAACATCTTTTCCAGCTCCAAACAATACTTAACACTACTTTGTCCCATCGCTTAACTGTAGGGATGAGGAAACTCAAGGCCAGAGCGATTTTTTTTAAAGATTTTTTATTTATTTGAGAGAGAGAGAGAGAGCACAAGC
>NW_028011103.1:0-839 GCF_054177405.1 Leptonychotes weddellii
AAAAGCAGGTCAGACAGAGAAAGGCAAATATCATATGATTTCATTTGTAAGTGGAATCTAAAAATCAAAACAAATGAACAAACAAAACAGAAACACACTCATAAATACAGAGAACAAACTGGTGGTTGCTAGAGAAGAGGTTGGTGGGGGGATGGGTGAAATAGGTGAAGGAGATTAGGAGGTACAAACCTCCAGTCATAAAATAAATAAATCATGGGGTTGAAAAGTACAATAGGAAATAAACTCATTTCATGTGTGTGGATGCTTTGCTAGTGATTTTCATGTCACAGAGTCTCAACAAAGAGAATAAGGATAAAGAAAAAGGCAGGCAATAGACAAAAATAGACAAAATTTATTCCATCTTTTATTTCCAAGATGATGCTATCTGGGTGATTTCTTGACCTTAAAATGGAAACTTAAATGTTCTTTTTTTTTAAAGATTTATTTATTTACTTTAGAGAGAGCATGAGTGGGGGTAGGGGCAGATAGGGGCAGAGGGAGAGAATCTCAAACACATTCCCCACTGAGTGTGGAGCCCAATGCAGGGCTAATAACTCTGACATCATGACCTGAGCCAAAATCATGAGTCAGAAGCTTAACTGACTGAGCCACCCAAGGGCCCCTAAATGCTCTTTTTTAATCATAAAGAAAGGCCACATATGGCTCCTAAAGAGTTCAAAATTTAACTGCATGGAAGCTAAAATCACAAGAGGTATCTGGCTCCCCACTCAGCAGGGAGTCTGCTTCTCCCTCTCCCTGTACCCCTCTTCCTTCTCATGCTGTCTCTCTCCTTCAAATAAATAAATAAAATCCTTGAAAGAAAGAAAGAAAGAAAGAAA
>NW_028011104.1:0-839 GCF_054177405.1 Leptonychotes weddellii
CAGCAAAGGTCTATTACTGCTCCCACTACATGCCCACTGCAGTTTAGCTGGGGTCTCTGTGCACACTGTTTTCATTGGGACATCCTGGCTGTGAGAGTTCCAGCTCTGTGCTTCCACAATCGCTTAAGCAGGAAAAGGAACATTGGTTCTTAAAGCTTCCACCTGAAAGTGACACATGGCTTTGTAAGTCACGTGACCACATGCAACTTCAAGAGGAAGTAGAAGAGTGCAATCACTCATGTAAGCAGAATCCAGAGGGCTGGAATTATCTAGTGAAGAGCGATAATGACCACAGCCAGTGGCCAACGGGAAGGCATGCATGATGCTTGAGCTTTCTTTCACTCTCCTAAACACTCCATCCTATATCCTTGTTTGCTCAACTGGTTGTGCTATTTTGGGTTTTGTGCAAGGAAGGAAGGAGTTGCATTCTGCTTCCTTTGTTGGAGAGAGAAGTGGAAGATGACTTCTGATACTTAGTTGTATGAGACCGTAATGTATCCTGTGTAATTCCCTAAAACATCAATATGAAAGAAAAATATGCTTTGTGCACACACACACAGACACACACAGTGGTAAAATATACATAACATAAAATTTAGTCTTCTAATGATTTTTCAGTGTGCAACTCAGTGGCACTAAGTACATTCACACTGTTGTGCAGCCATCACCAACATCCATCTCCAGAACTTTCTTATCTTCCCAAACTGAAAGTCCATTCCCCATTAAACTCTAGCTCCTCATTTCCCCCTCCGCAGGCCCTGGCAACCACCATTTTACTTTCTGTCTCTATGAATTTGACTACTCTAGGTTTCTTGTATAATTTGAATCACATAGTATTT
>NW_028011105.1:0-839 GCF_054177405.1 Leptonychotes weddellii
TTCTGTGCATTGATTTTATATCCTGCCACTTCACTGAATTCCTGTATGAATTCTAGCAGTTTTGGGGTGGAGTTTTTGGGTTCTCCATATAAAGTATCATATCATGTGCAAAGAGTGAGTTTGACTTCTTCTTTGCCAATTTGATTTCTTTTATTTCTTTTTGTTGTCTGATTGCTGTGCCTAGAACTTTTAATACTATGTTGAACAGCAGTGGTGAGAGTGGACATCCCTGCCGTGTTCCTGATCTTAGGGGGAAAGCTCTCAGTTTTTCCCCATGGAGAACGATATTCACTGTGAGTTTTTTATAGATGGCTTTAAGGATATTGAGGTATGTACCCTCTATCCCTATACTCTGAAGAGATTTGATCAAGAAAGGATGCTATACTTTGTCAAATGCTTTTTCTGCATCTATTGAGAGGATCATATGGTGTTTGTTCTTTCTTTTATTAATGTACTGTATCACATTGATTGATTTGCAGATGTTGAACCAACCTTGTAGCCCAAGAATAAATACCACTTGGTAATCATGAATAATCCTTTAAATATACTGTTGGATCCAATTGGCTAGTATTTTGGTGAGAATTTTTACATCCATATTCATCAAGGATATTGCTGTAATTCTTTTTCATGTGGTCTTTGCCTGGTTTGGGGATCAAGGTAATGCTGGCCTCATAAAATGAGTTTGGAAGTTTTCCTTCCATTTCTATTTTTTGGAACAGTTTCAGAAGAATAGGTATTAATTCTTCTTGAAATGTTTGGTAGAATTCCCCTGGGAAGCCATCTGGCCCTGGGCTTTTGTTTTTTGGGAGATTTTTGATGACTGCTTCAATTTCCTTAGT
>NW_028011106.1:0-1009 GCF_054177405.1 Leptonychotes weddellii
TGTAGGTGTTCAGAATGGTTTGATCCCTATCCAGCTGAATTCCTGAGAGGAGACGAAATCCAGGTCTCCTACTCCTCCGCCATCTTGCTCCGCCCCCCCATTCCTACTTTTGAAGTTTAAACAGATGAAATCTCTCTTAAAAAGCGGCCATCTTCAATATCTAGTGTCCATCAGTGTTTTCTATTAATGATTTAGATGTATTAGACTGAAGAGATCAAAATATAATAATGGTAATACCACCACCACAAATTCATATTCACTAGGTGTTAGGCTCTGTGCTAAATAATCTACATGCACTGTCTAACTTCATAATTGCAATAAATCAGTGAGTAGGGACTGTTATCTCTATTTTACACGTGAGGGAACTGAACTTGAGAGAGTAAGTAATTTACGCAAGGTCACCTATCCAGTGTGGGCGGCAGGGACTGAACCTTGCCTTTCTAATCAATAATGTGATTCCAGGTGCTTGTCACAAGGTGTGGCTGTTGTTGCTGGTGACATTGCTGGAGAGCTGGGTGCAGTGCTAGCCTGTAAGACTGTGGATATTTGGGGGCTCTAATTTCCAAATATAAATGGAGAAACAAAAAGCAGGGTGTGGATTTTTCCTTTCTGACAACCCATACCACAAAACCTATGCTCTTTCTGCTAGACTACACACGCATAGCGTAATATATATGTGCAAACATATGTACACATATATACACGTATATACAGATGTATCCATAATGCAGGCGCAGACCCTCTGGATTGGAAATTAAAGCGATCGCTTAGATTCCCTCACCCTTATGTTCTTGTCTTTTGCCTACGATCTTGTGCAGTTTTTTTCAAACTGGGATCACAGACTCATCAGCCTCCTCAGATGTATTTTCAGGGTTTTGCGTTTGCTGTATGTGTATTTTAAGTTATATTGCTTTCATTTCACTGATAGTCAAGAAATAGGTGTGGTAGATGGAAGGTGGCTGCAAATTCTTTGGTGTTCTTCCCATTGAGGGGTGGGGTCTAATTCTCC
>NW_028011107.1:0-11746 GCF_054177405.1 Leptonychotes weddellii
AAGATCTCATTCCTTTTGATGGCTGCATAATATTCCATTGTATATATATACCACTTCTTCTTTATCCATTCATCTGTCGATGGACATCTTGGCTCTTTCCACAGTTTGGCTATTGTGGACATTGCTGCTATAAACATCGGGGTGCACGTACCCCTTCGGATCCCTACTTTTGTATCTTTGGGGTAAATACCCAGTAGTGTAATTCAGCAGTGTATTTTAAGCTGCAAATAAATATAAGCAATATGGTTCAAGCCTTTAAAAATAATTTAAATGTGGCCAACAATAATTAATACAAAATACAATATTAGAAAAGCCATTAGGATCAGGGCTTAGGAAATGAGGGTAGGAAAAATAATGTAAAGCGAGGCATGAGGTTGGCATGCAAAATGCACACATCACTGTTAGTTCACGCCTATGTGGCAAGAGAGGCTTAACTATTGATTCCTGTTTCTCTTTTTGAGAATCATGCCCCATCCATACTACTTGTGAACAAACATCATGTTATGACTATACCTCAATTAAAAAGTAAGTGAAGGGGCGCCTGGGTGGCTCAGTCTTTAAGTGTCTGCCTTTGGCTCAGGTCACGATCCCAGGGTCCTGGGATCGAGCCTTGTATCGGGCTCCCTGCTCAGTGGGGCCCCTGCTTCACCCTCTCCCACTCCCCGTTTGTGTTCCCTCTTTCGCTGTGTCTCTCTCTGTCAAATAAATAAATAAAATCTTTTTTTTTTAAGATTTATTTATTTATTTGAGAGAGTGAGAATGAGAGAGAGAGAGAGTACATGAGAGGGGGGAGGGTTAGAGGGAGAAGCAGGCTCCTCGCCGATCAGGGAGCCCGATGCGGGACTCGATCCCAGGACTCCAGGATCATGACCTGAGCTGAAGGCAGTCGCTTAACCAACTGAGCCACCCAGGCGCCCCATAAATAAATAAAATCTTAAAAGAAAAGTAAGTGAAGTTTTTTTTTAATTTAAAGAGAGAATGCGTGCATGTGCAACCGTGAAGCGGGAAGGAGGGGCAGAGGGAGAGGGAGAATCTTAACCAGGTTCCACGCCCAGCACAGAGCCCAGTCCAGGGTTCAATCTCATGACCCCGAGATCATGACCTGAGTTGAAATCAAGAGTCGGGCGCTGAACCGACCTAGCCACCCAAGTGCCCCTAAAATGTAAGTGAAGATTTCTAACATCACACAAACTTTCCAATTTCCACCACGATAGAAAGTATGAAAGATGGTGCACACTTTTGTAATTCTCGAAAATACTGACAAATTCTCTGGCATTTCTGGGTCTGTGTGGGTAATTGGGAGTGCTTCCTTAGTAGGCAGATAAATGGATTCCGTGTCGCTCCCTTTGTCACTGTCTTCAATTACTTTCTAACCCTTTCTGTGACCAACTTCTCCCCCTCCCCACCTCTGTCTCTCTCCTTGCCTTCCCTTGTTTTTGTTGAGCAATTTTTGAAGTTAAGAACAGTCAGCTCCATTGAGGTTTTCCTAGTAGGAAACAGCTAGAGCCTTGCTTAATCCTGAGGCAGTTTACTTCTCCTTGTAATCTCAGTGCCCCCTGGTATAATATAGGCTTACTGCTGGGACTCTATTAGCTGAACCATCTGGATTGTTGTTGTTTTATTTAACACTGTACCTATCACCCAAACGTGAAGGCTCTGCTCTCTCTAGGCATTTCCATAGCACGAGATGTTTTATATGGCCGTGCCAAGGGGCTCTGAGGGAAAAGTCCGAAACTTGATTTTGAAACTATTTTGAATGTTGCTTGGTGTGATGACTGTCCTGCCCAAGTCTGTTAGAAGTCGGAGTGTGAATGTGTGTATCAGTGTGTGTACGAGTGTGTGTACGAGCATGAGTGTGTGAGTACGAGCAAGCATGAGCAACTATGAGTGTGAGCACGAGCAAGTGTGTGTGTGTGTGAGGGTAAGTGAACGTGAGTGTGAGCAAGCATGTGTATGAGTGTGAGCACAAGTGAGTGTGGGTATATGAATGAGCATGCATTCGTGTGTGAATATGAACACGCACATGTATGAATGTGAGCATGAGTATGTGTGTATATGTGGGTGCAGGTGAGTGTGAGCGTGAGCATAAGTGAGTGTGTGTGTGTGGTGGGCGGGGTGGGTAATGGCAGTCCTGGGTGTTCCAGAGAAGTCCTGCACAGCATTGTGGAGTTAGCTATTCTTCTCGGATATATACCTGTTATCCAGACCCAAAGGCAGGTTTCCTTACTAAGATATTTTGTTCAGCCCCCTTGAAATGGTAACTTTATTTTTATAACCTTTTTTTCTCTTTCGGTCTTTTCTGCAGCTCAGACACCAGCCAGAAGGTAAGCGTCTCCAGGCTTTCACCCTGCTGTGGCCCCCTCTGCTAGATTCTGTGTCATTAAGAAATGACTTTACATGCGTTAGCAGCCTTTCGGGGCCACGTGCTTTCGTCTCTGGGTTCAGCTACTAATTTAATATATTTTTTTTTTCTGGGTAAGATAAGAGGTAGATGAAAGAAACATTATATATCTTCCTTCTATTTTAACTTGCATTGTCTTCCCTCACTAGGAAAACTTTATAAACAAATAAAAAATTGTGTTTGGGACGACTCCTGGGGGCTGGGGAATCACATCCAAATGTGTGAAACCCTGTAAGGCGGTCGGAATGCTGTGATGGCCTCTGTTTTGTAGAGTAGAAAATGGGGGTGCAGAGGGGTGCTCAGCTTCCCAAGTTAATGATGAGGACTCTGGTCCACACTGCCAGTCTGCACAAACGCAGCCTCTTGGGACAAGATTACCACCCCAATAGAAATACAGATGAAAGACACAGCTTGGTATTTGTGGCTTCAGAAATCTCAAAGTTGGGAAGCTGAATTCCATTTCTATTCTGGAGCAGTTATGGGTCCTTAGTAATCATGCTGTCTGAGGGGCGCCTGGGTGGCTCAGTCAGTTGAGTGTCGGACACTTGATCTCAGGTCAGGTCTTGATCTTAGGGTCGTGAGTTCAAGTCCCATGTTGGGCTCCACGCTGGGCATGGAGCCTGCTTAAAAAAAAAAAAAATCATGCTGTTTGACAGTGAAATTTCTCTAGAAAGTCTATATTTAAGTTTAAAAATATATATTGTGTCCTAACAGATTTATTTGTTTAACGATGGTAATTTAAAGGCAAGAAGTGTGAGACCCATAGGCGGTGATTAAGAGAGATTATAACTCTGCTGAGAAGTTTCAGGTTCTGCTAAGTCCAGCTCTCTCATGGACGTGTTGTCTGTAGGAGTCACTTCTCTGGCAATGGCTTCTTGCCAGCCCTGCTCCAACTGTTGCCATGGGCTAGATTATCAGCTGGCCAAGGATGACAGGATATCTGAAGAGTGAGTTGGCTTTGGGCGTGGATTGGAAGTTTGGGATGTTTGAATCTCTTTGTTAACTGATCTCATAAATGGCCCATTGATCCATGTGCCCATCTTACTTTTAACCTTAAGCCTGGTGTTCAGTGATCTTGGAACATTTATCCGAGAACAGCTTTGAGAGCTTTGCTTTGAGGACACTGTCATCGATGTGGCTGGGATTCAGCCCAGAGGCATGCACAATCTAGCCTTTGTCAGCTCCTTCAGAATGAGTGGTGTGGAGTAGGATGAATCAGCTCAGTGATTCCTATTTGGACATGGATGTGGTCCAGCCTGGGCGAGCCAGCTGGGAACTAAGGGGAGAGAAGTACTTGGTACCCAGGAAGAACTACAATGAGGAGGGCGATTTCACTTCATGAAACCAGCATGGGATTTTAGCCTGTAGCCTGTAATGTTGCTGATGATGCCCCCCGAGACTGTTGGGGAGACTGTGGAGGAGAGCCAGTATCTCATGGTCCTCTCCTCAGGGCCAAATTTCCTCAGCTGTGTTATGCCAAACATTAGGGTTTCTCAAGATGTCAAG
This sequence comes from Leptonychotes weddellii, assembly GCF_054177405.1. Lineage (NCBI taxonomy): Eukaryota > Metazoa > Chordata > Mammalia > Carnivora > Phocidae > Leptonychotes > Leptonychotes weddellii. The sequence continues at coordinate 3,908 of NW_028011107.1, forward strand.
ACTTTTCCAAGATCCAGCGAGTGTGACAAACACTCCATAGAATGTTCTTATTATGAAATTCATAATACGTATTGGTTTACTGAAGATTCTAGTCAAAATTATGAGAAAAGAAACCTAATCACTTTGTTTAATTGACCGCTTACTGCACTTACCTGACCATGAAAATGTCTTTAGCTCTTAGTTGTACAGCAAGAAGACCTATAGATGTTCTACGGGTGACCCAGCCCTTCCTGGTCCAGCTTTTTAATCCTGTGGTTTTCCTCTGGTTGTCTGTAGATGATTTTGGGGAGCACTGGAGTGAGGGCTAATGTCCATTTTTAAAAGAGCCAAAATACCTAAAGCATATATTAACAGTGACAGTCACTATTCTCTCTTCACCCTTCCACACTTACAATGACTTAAATTTTTACAAATCTCTTTAGGCTGCATCAATTCAGAAGATGAGTAGATAGATAGTCCAAAATCCTGGGAACCTGGATCTTTGCTCTATCAAATGTTATTATAAGATGCTGAGTAAGAGCATCAGTAAGAAATTATAAAGATCATTGTATACATCGAGGAAGAATATTTTAGTTGGGGAAGTAAGCAATTTCTCTAACCTGTTACATAAAATACAATCTAAATATTCCCTATCTGTCATAGGGATGTCTAATGCTTGCTTAGGTGTAGTTCTCTTCTTTTAGGACATGCAGATGGATCTTTCCCTCCCTATAGGTAGGCGGGTCCACAGGACAAATTATGGTTAAGGCATTATGAGTAGAAGTGACTTGTGTAATTTCTCAGCTGAAGCATTTAAGTGCTGGTGTGAAAACCTCCAACTCTCTCTTCTTCTCTACTCTGTTTTTTTGAAGCTTTTGGTTCCAGACGACGATGCCTGGATCTCGGAGTCTCTGTGTCGAGGACAGTGGCCCTGGGGAGTCACCTGGATCCACAGCAGAATCATATATGTATTTTTCATTTTTGCCAATTTGAAAGGGGACGAGGGTACTTTGTTCTTGTTTTAATCTACATTTATTCTATTACTAAAGGTCTTCTTTCAGGATCTGGTCAGATACTTCTTTGCAGTATCTGTTTCTCCAGAACAATGATTGCTGGTGTTTATTATTATTATTTTTTTATTAGTTTGAGAGGTTCAAAGTTATGACATCATGATGTTTCCCCTACCTGACAGATATTCCACTTCTGTCACTAAATATTTAGTAGTATAGCAGGATGTGTTTGTCTGAGTTCTGACGAGAAGCAGATGTCAAGATGGAGTAAAAGTAGAATGGCTTACTAGGGGAAACATCTGTGTGAGAGAAGACAGGAAAGGAGCTGTGTGAGGAATGGAGAGCCATCAGACCACAGAGCAAGTCTGATCCCGTGAGAGGAAGAGGAGGAGGCAAGGTTGGATGCAAATGAGCCTAAGACAAATTAGGCTCAGCTATGTGGGCGCCCTTGAGCCAAGGTTTTTCTTTAGAGGGGCCCTGCATCTCCCAGGAGAGGCCTGCCTTGGGAGTCCTGCTGTGCTCATTTGGTGGCTGGAGCACCCAAGGGAAGTGTGGCCTTGGCAGACAACGTGATGGATTCCAGAGCACAGCAGCTGGGTCCTTGGGTCCATATGCTTCCACAGTGCGTGAGTTTGGGAGCCTGAGTTCTCTTCCCCTGTAGGGGGTTCTCCTCTAGTGGAGCAGGCTTGCTAGAAGACTATTTGTAGGAAGGACTAACAAGCCTTGTGGAGAAGTCATCCTAGAGGAATGGATGAAGCTTCCCTTGTGATGCGGGAGAAGTTCTGAGTAGGGCCTCCTGCCTGGTTCTTGGCTTGGCCTCCTTGCCCAGTCCCATGAGGGGCCAGGAGGCTGGGAAGCTACAAATACCAACCAAAAGAGCCGACTTCACTAAAATTTCCGAAAGACACAGGTAGCACTGTTCTCATAGTCTTCTAATAGAGTAACACACAAAGAACGAGAAGAAGTATTCTTGTCTGTGTCTCAAACAATAGCCCATTTGCAGGCCCTGGTGGGAAGTGATAGTAGAAATAGGGAGCTGCAGAGGTGCTCAGGCGGGGATGGCATCCCCCAGATAGAGGGGTGCTGTCAGAACAACAGAGGGAGCCTGGAATGGGGTGAGGGGAAATGAGAGAGAGTGAGAGAAAAGGAAACTAACTCCTGATAGGCTCCTCCATGAGCCACTTGTAGTAGCCCCTGGGAATTCGCAGGGGTGGTTGTGACTGGGTATTGGGGGTGTTCTGGGAGGCCAGTTGCATAACGTAGTTCTATTTAGAACTGGTGTAACTTTAGGGCATTTTTCAAGGACTCTATCTTAGTCAGGTTGGGCAAAATAGATGTAGTAACATAACCCCCCCCAATACAGTGGTTCAAACAACAAAGGTGTACTTCTTGCTTCTATTACTTCGACAGTGGGTTGGCCAAAGGCTTTGTTCTGCATCATTGCCTTCCTTATTCCAGAACCCAGTCTAATAGGGCCCTCATTTCCTGGAACACTGATGGGGCCCTAGCAGGTGGGAAAGAGAAAGGACTCGACGAAGTGCAATTTGACCCTAAAAGCTTTTGCCTGGGAGTGACACATGTCACACGTCATTGGCTCAAACAAGTCACATGACCCCATGAGTTCAATGGGGTGGGTAGAACAGCTCCTCTGTAGGGTGGGAAAGAGAATGTTGGTACGGAATAATCAGGTCCCCTTTTCCAGGGGCTCCACCTTAGCTGTGTTCAGGCTTCCTGGCCTTGAAAGGAGGAGGTAATAGGAGGCTGTTCCAGAAATTAGTTCCAGGCATCCCTCCCTGCCTCTGCTACACCAGTATAATCATGCCAGACCTATTTTCACTTTAGGGATGTTGCTCTAGCTGTTGCCTCTTCTGGGAAGACATTTCTCTCAGGTGTTTGCAAGACCAGCTTTCTCTTGTTGCTTAGATGTCATCTCCTCAGAAATGTCTTTCCTGGCTTCCTAATCCACGTGACCCTGGTCCTCCTCCCCAGAAGCTCTCCTTTGCACTTTACCGTCTCCTCTTTTCTTTGTGGCACTGTGTTAATCAGAAAACACACCCCAGGGGATAGTTCTTGTTTACTGCTCATTTATTTATTGTCTGTATTTCCTCACTAGAATGTAAGCTTCATATTTGTTGCCCAATGCTGTTTTTGCCAGCCAACCCCACAGGCTTTTATGATGGGGTAGAAAAAGTTCAGACTGGGGGTGCAAGGAAATGGGAAGGGAGCAAAAGCCAAAGCAAAGCCTGAATGCATGGGGGCGGGTCCCAAGAAGACCTTGGAGTTGAGAGAAGGAGGTGTAAGGAGTGAGCGTTTTTCAAGGGCCACGAGATGTGTGGAAATAAGAGGGAAAAAGAACAGGACTTTTAAAGAAGTGATATTGAGTGTTAATCTTCCTTGAGAGATTCAAGAAAAGGTTTAACTACTCTATAGTTATGTCAGTTGCTGTAATGTGTGTATTTGATCATGACACCCTATAGGAAAAGCAGCCTGGATTGCCCAACCCAAGAGCTAGACATTGGTAGAACATCATTTTCTGCTGAGATTCTGATTGTGTGATCACCCTCCATAAAGGTAGTGCCTAGAATAACCCAGGATAACTTTTGGGTCTCTAGAACTGAGCCAGGGTTTGAGGATTCTGAACAACCCCTCACTCAAGCAGCTAATTGGGTCAGAACAGCACTCAGCACATGATGGGCACTGAAGAAATGTCAGCTCCTGGGGAAGCTGTGGTGTTCATGGGCCAGGGGGGAGAGGGTGGTGTCAGAGAGGTGGGTTGATGCTCTCCTCCATTCCCTTGATATTAGGTCAAGGGGGAAATACTGGAGAGAGAAAATGGGCAGGGGGAAGGAAGGAGAATTCTCTTGTTTGAATAATTTAAAGCATTATTCTTGGACTTACACTTTTGGGAGAATACACTGAGAACAGAACGTTCTAGAAAGTGAAAGTTCGCTGAGATAGGAACAGAAGACCTGGTACTACTCTTTCCCTACTCTTTTAACTTGTAAAGTTACAGGTTAATACGTTATCATATGAGTTGTGGGACTACCCAGGGCATTTCAGTAGTTTAGTGTTAAGTAAGATGCCTCCAAGTCCTGCAAATGGGATATTTAAGAGAGAACTCGACTGCATAGGTAGACCTTAGCCTGACAGCCTGATGATGAGAGAGCTCCTGCTTTGGCAGATGGCCAGGGAAAGGGGGTTCCAAGTGTCCTTGATAACAGCTGAGGTTAAAACTCTAAGGATCAAAAGTTCTTGGTACCCCCCATTGGTGTTCCTGGCTGGGACAGGCCTAAAGAAGAGGGGCTTTGTCTGACCCCTTCAAACCCCAGCCCACTTTTCCCAGTAAACTTGACTATGGGCGGCACATACACACCCAATATGGACACTTGTAGACCACTTTTGAGTAAAGAAATCAAGGCTTGTGTGTGTCTAGGGGGTGGGGACAAACTCTGATATAGTTTCATGATCAGGCATGAAAATAACATGAAAAGTAAAGTAACATGTTGAATAGTTGAAGGAAACTTTTATTCTAAATTTTTTTTGAATAACCGCAAATCCTCAAGACATCCCTAGAATTAAGTATTTTTTGTCAATTATTTAGTAAGTGCCTAATTCGGCCTTGCTAGGGAAGAAAATTACATGTTGTTTCTAAATTATTAAACAATATTTTGATGGCACTGACAGAGCAAGTAGCGAGGTATTGACCAGTTACCCTGCCATAGGAAAATTCTAGCACAGCTCTGTTTTATCTTGCTAAGTGAAATTGAAGAGAAAAAAAAGTCATTAAGTCCTGTGAACGACATCTGCAAAGTCTGATGGAAAGTCACACATAAAGTTCATTGTCCTTTATCAGACAAAGTGGAAAAGCCCACAAACTAATTCTTTTAAGAAATGCCTAAATGAACCTCAAAACTGAAATCTGATTATTGTTCAAAGTTTCACTGTCCTGGCTTCTTCAGGGAAATTTAGTTTGGTGGTAAGATCTTATTCAAGTTTTTCTTTATGGGATTTCATAATCCAGCCTTCTTTGCCTTTTGAATCAACCTCTATAACCTGGGAACAACATCTAGCATGATGAATAGATGAATGATCTTTCTGGAAAGTTTCTCCTAAGTTTGCCTTCCTTGTTGCATCCTCTAGGGAGGATGAGTCTGGGGAGAAGAGAAAAAGAAACATTGAGATTAACGCTAAATCCTGAAATTAACTGTCTCTTGTCTCAATGAATTGCTTCAGCAGTTTGGTTTGGACTGCTGTATGCATTGTCAAGTTGCTCTCTTCTGGGTCAGGAACCTTCAGTGTTCAATGAGTGAGGAGATATGATATTTTGGGAGAATTTTTGACCCAAGACTGGAAGACTGAAAGACTGAATTCCATCCCTTTTTGTATTGTGGGGCAGGCAGAAGCATTATCTAGACACAGCCTACCAAAATTAAAGAAGCTTTCTTTAGGAAAAAGGAAAAATGTGATTTATTTAGGAAAAAGGTGATTCTTTTATGGAACACCTACTAAGTGCCTATAATGTGTTAGGAACTTATGTCATCAGTTTTCACATCAACCCTGTGAGATGATTATTATTTCAGCCTCACTTGCTGAGGAAGTTGGGACTTCAGGAGACCCAATAACTTGTTCAAACTTTCATAGGTAGGGAAAGGAATGGTGGATGGGTGGGGGAGCTTGGATTTGAACCCATTATCTTTACCTTCAACTCACACCATGCTACCTTAGAAGTGCCTAAGGAGGGAAGTGGTCACTTCATTTGAGAAGCTCACAGTATAGTTGGAAAGGTGTGGCGAAGGGCTCAAAGTATGGGGGCAGGAGGGGTTAGGATGTATTGAGCATCTGCCATGAAGTAGTGTTCAAGTCCATTCTTTCGAATCAAGACCTCTCAGATGGCTAATGGGTCAGGAAGTTAGGCTAAGCAAGCTTAAGTAATTTTTCCAAGGGTCCCCCTCATCAGCTCTTGATCCCAGTTCAGTTTGATTCCAAATGTCATGCCTCCCTAGTGCTTCATGCTTCCACCTACAGCAAAGACCTCCACAAAATACTTTCAGGGAACAATGTATGTCAGTGTGCCTGATGGAAGGAAGGAAAAGGACACTGTGAGCTGAGTTCGTTAGAGAAGGTGGAACAACCTGAGCCAAAACAGAGGTTAGAAAGATGTGCCAGAAGGGGGACAACATGGAATTCAGTTCTGACATCAGTGGCGTGCCCGGTTTCCATAGCTGAGAAAGCATCTAGCATGGTGTGTGTGTGCGTGTGCGTGTCCACGCATGCCTGCTCGTGCACACTTGCCAGGTGTACCTACAGTGGGCTCTCTGGTGGCCTCCAGGACCCCCAGCCATCCGAGTGTGGGCCAGACCAAGGAAAGGTGGGCAGGTGGATGGGTTCTCTTCATGGAGTTTTGGGCTTTCTGCTATTCTGCCAGCGCTCGCCTTTTAGGGGTTACACCTTTGTAACCCATTATACAACAATGCTTAAGATGAAACGTTCCAGACCAGAAAACGTGATTCAAATACATTGATGACTTTTTCATATAGGGACTTTACTTAAGAGGAGGCAAGGGCTTTCTTAAGAAGCATCTGTTCACCTTGCTAGTCCTAAGATTTTCACATTCTCACTACATGGTTTGGGAAGAATAACCAAGAATTCATTCCTTTTAGGATGATTAAGGAAGGAGACTCTTTTGAATTAGTCGCAGATATATTTTGAATATTTTCTTTCCCTTTCAACATTGTTTCAAGACTGGTTTGGTTTAAGAGAAACCAAGGATATGCACAGGCACTGTTATTTGGGCTGTCAGCAAACATTACTAGTCAGCTGAGAATTTTGGCATCAAGTTACCTTAGAGCTGACAAAGTCAGAGGGGATCAAATCATTGTTTTAGGCAACCATTTACTTTTCAAGACTGATCACATTTGGAGACCCCACAGGACTTACTTCAAATACTTCTCTATCAACACATATATAAATACCACATCATCATTGTGTTTGTGTGTGGAAAACATCTCTTCTTCAGTGTTTGTAAAAGGGAATACTGGGAGTTCTGAGAACATGATCTAAAAATCTTCCCAATCATCTGTCATTAGAGAAGTCCCATATATTGTAGAAGACCTTAGAATTCTGGAACCAGTAGACAAGCTGGCCAAAGAATCTAAGTTTTCAGATTCCTTTTTCAGTGCTCCAGTCCTTACATTTTGCTGTGATAGGGCTCGATAAGTTTCTAGTATGTGGGAGGGTGATGTTCTAAAGTAGAAATAAGTTGAGAGACTTTCCGAGCCCTAATGTTTAGGATCCTCTATGAAAGCGAAACTATTTTGGTGTAATCAATTATGCCAACTTCTTCAGTCTTCATTTGCTTGGGGAAAGATGTCAGAGACTGTGGTCTTAATTTCAGTTGCAACTGTTCTTTCATGTCTCGAGGGGCTAGATTTTGATAGCTCTCTTTCCACTTGTTCAGAAATCTTGTACTTGTTTTGTGATAGGCCTACCAGATCTGCAACCAATTGCAAGCAGGGGAGAGGAAACGTTCTCACGTAACTTTGTTGAGTCATCTAGTTTATGTATTCAGTCTTAGAATAATCCACACTTTTTTGAAGAGTGAAGATTCATGCTATCATAATTGTACCCTGGGGTCATTAATTTGGGTGCCTGGGGGCTCAGGCTGCTCTATCAAATTGAAATATGGAAATGAGATGCTTTCTGTGGGACTGTGGGCTGGCAGGCCATCTGTTGGGCGCTAGCTTCTGTTTTCTTCTCAAAGGTCCTTTTTCCCCCTTCTGAACAATGAATATCGTCAAGACGAGCCATAGTCTGGAGAGTGAGCTATTGGGCTGGGATAACAAGGTGCTCT
>NW_028011108.1:0-839 GCF_054177405.1 Leptonychotes weddellii
CCATAAGCAAAAATACAAACCCCAGTGTAAACCTTACAGCCTATTAAAAATTATCTGAAAATGGAAACATCTACATGTAAACTATAAAACTTTTACAATATAATATAGGCAAAAATCTTCTGCAACTCAGCCATGGTGAATAATTCTTAGACATGACACCAAAAGCACAAAGAACAAATTAATAAACTGGACTTCATCTCAATGAAAATCTTTTTCTCTCTGTACCATGAAGTACAGATCAGGAGAAAATATTAGCAAACTAAATGTCTGACAAAGGAGTCACATGTAAATTATGTGATATTTATTACATAAATGGACAAAAGGCAAAAGACAAAATGAGACATTTCACTGACCAGGATATATTAGAGACAAACACATGAAAATAGGCTCAACATCACTAGCCTTAGAGAAATACAAATTAAGACCATAGTGAGGTATCATTGGATACCCAATTGGGAGAGTTGGAATAAAAAATACTAACAATACCAAATGTTGGCAAAAAAGGTGAGGAAACAGTTTCTCATCAATTACAGTATGTAAAATGATACAGCCGCTTTAGTTCTTTAAAAACTAAAAGGATACCATTGTCAGATATTGCACTCCTGAACTAGATAAGTGAAGGTTTAGGTACACAGAAAAATATTTACATGATTTTTTAGTAGCAATTTGATTTGTCATAGATTTAAACTGGAAGCACCTAAAATATCCCTCAATAGGTTAATGGTTAACAAACAGTTATGCATCCACACCATGGAACACTATTCAACAATAAGAAGGATACTGATACTTCTAACAGCTTGAATGGAACTTAAGGGCATTTTGTTGAGGAAAAAAAAAAA
>NW_028011109.1:0-839 GCF_054177405.1 Leptonychotes weddellii
GACAGGGCATTAGAGCCGAGAGCTGGTTTTAGACGGTCCTCAGTCCATTGTTCAACCAAGACAGGGAGGCCAAAAGTCTTGAGAAGGAACACCGTTCCCTCTTGCTGCTACTTCTCTGGGGAGCTATCTTTACAGTTAGAGCCAGATCAAATGGGGTTGAGCCAGAGTGTGAGATCAGCTCTGAAGGAATGGTGAGGAGAGGGCTTCCCTCATCTATTGATGACTCAAAACTTGAAGGTGATGACAACCTCACATGTTTCTGCTGGGACCCCAACTGGAGTTTCTGACCACTTCCTATCCTATTTTGTTGAGGTTAGAGAAAGCAGGTATGGGAGGACTGGGTGGTATGGGGTGGGGTGGGGGATGTGCTGTATGGCAGAAGTATGGGAGATGTTCTGGCAAGGTTGCAACCTTGAGAAAAACACAGAGGACCCACCATTTGGACCAGGCATCCTGTTTCCTTACCCCCGAAGCTTTCTTCTCCTCATTCTCTTAAAGGACATCAATTACTTGTTAGTAGCTAATATAGGGATCTGGGTTCCCACAGCTGTCCCCTCTCCAGATGGCCAGTGGGCATTGATGACCACAGCAAAGCCTCAAAGCAAGGGAATCATGTTATCAGAAGACTGTACTCCCATTGAAAGGACCTAGGTTCCCTTCCCTGCCCTCACACTCTGGCTCAACCCCATTTGATCTGGCTCTAACTGTAAAGATAGCTCCCCAGAGAAGTAGCAGCAAGAGGGAATGGTGTTCCTTCTCAAGACTTTTGGCCTCCCTGTCTTGGTTGAACAATGGACTGAGGACCGTCTAAAACCAGCTCTCGGCTCTAATGCCCTGTC
>NW_028011110.1:0-839 GCF_054177405.1 Leptonychotes weddellii
GGCCCTGCAAGAAATATTAAAGGAGGTTCTATAAAAGGAGAAAGACCCCAAGAGTGATCTACAACAGAAATTTACAGGGACAATCTATAAAAACAAGGTCCTCACAGGCAACATGATGACAATTAATTCATATCTTTCAATAATCACTCAACATGAATGGCCTAAATGCTTCCATAAAATGGCAGAGGATTGCAGATTGGATAAAAAGACAGGACCTATCCATATGCTGTCTACAAGAGACTCATTTTGAACCTAAAGATACATCCAGGCTGAAAGTGAAGGAATAGAGAGCCATCTTCCATGCCAACAGACCTCAAAAGAAAGCTGGGGTAGCAATTCTTATATCAGACAAATTAGATTTTAAGCTAAAGACTGTAGCTAGAGACACAGAAGGACACTATATCATTCTTAAAGGGTCTATCCAACAAGAAGCTCTAACAATTGTAAATATCTACACACCCAACATGGGGCAGCCATCTACATAAGCCAACTGTTAACCAAAATAAAGAGTCATATTGATAACAATACGTGAATTGTAAGAGACTTCAATACTCCACTCTCAGCAATAGACAGATCATCTAAGCAGAAAATCAACAAAGAAACAAGAGCTTTGAATGAAACACTGGACCAGATGGACCTCATAGATATATACAGAACATTCCACCCTAAAACAATAGAATGCTCATTCTTCTCGAATGCGCATGGAACTTTCTCCAGAATTGACCACATACTGGGTCACAAATCAGGTCTCAACCGATAACAAAAGATTGAGATTATTCCCTGAATATTCTCAGACCATAATGCTTTAAAACTGGAACTCAATCACAAGAAAAAAACTG
>NW_028011111.1:0-839 GCF_054177405.1 Leptonychotes weddellii
GTTTCTCTTTTTAAAGATGTTATTTATTTATTTATTTTAGAGACAGCGTGAGCGGGGTGAGGAGCAGAGGGGGAGAGAGAGAGAGAATCCCAGCAGACTCCACACTGAGTGTGGTGGAGCCCCACGTGGGGCTCAATCCCACGACCCTGAGATCACAATCCAAGTTGAAACTAGGGGTAGGATGTCTAACTGACTGAGCCACCCCTGCAACTCTCTTTTAAGTCTAAAATTACATAGAAAGTTTAAAAACACAGAGGACATCAGCGGCGTCTTCTTGAGCACAGCACAAGCAGTGTGACCCTGGACACAGGTAGGGCATCTCTTCCCCCAGGCCAGCTCGTTGTTGGTGTCTGAAAACTCTTCTCACGCACTCAGCTTTGAACTCCCTTCCACCAGTGACTCTCAAGCTACTTAATACCCCTTAGTAAGTCTCTTATTGCCTAAAAAAATAATAATAATCACCACTAAGAAAATGTAAAGGCCAGCCAGACTGGGAGAAAATATTTCTCAGAGGAACTGCTTCTAGAATACATCAAGAACGCCCACAACTCAATATTGGGATGACAGATGTAAAAATGAGCAGGAAGCAAACAGCCATGTCACCGAGAAGACATCAAAACAGCCAGGAAACACGTGGACATGCTCAATACCATGAGTCATCCAGGAAACGCAGAAGAAAGGCACCAACAATTTTTACTTCACAACCAATAGGGGTAAAATTAAAAACGACGACAACCCTAAACAATGTATGTATTTCTGAGGGGTTTGTAAAATGGAAAACTGAAAGTGAATATAAAGGTAGATATCCATCTATCCAGCAATTCTATCCCTAAGTATAC
>NW_028011112.1:0-839 GCF_054177405.1 Leptonychotes weddellii
GCCCAGAGGAACCGGAATTAGGATCATCCCCATTGCACAGAACCTGAAACTGGCTCCGAGAGAAGGATACATCTGCCCCAGATGACAGGTGACAGAGCTAGGCTTTGAGCCCTGTTCCATCTGTCCTACAGCACATGCTTTTCCTTTCATGCCCTAGCTACCCTGGAGAAAAGGAAGGAAAGAAAGAAAGAGGGCAGGATACAAAGAGGCCCGGCTTGGGGAGAGTCACCCGGGGAAGAAAATAAAGAGAGACAAAAAATTTTAAAAAATAAAAAACAAGAGTGGAAAGAGCGTGAGGCTGCAGCTGAGGCCTGGAGTGGGTCATCGGGGAGCAGCGGAGGGCGGGGATGGCCGGGAACCAGCTCACCGAACCTGGAGCCAAGAACCATGTTTGGCCTGAGACCTGGTGGAAAAGCTCTCACCTCAAGGTATTGAAGTGGGGAAGCTGGCGTGGTGGGGGAGTGGGCTGTGCGGAGTCCGCCTGGGAGGAGGGTGGCGGGGCCGGATGGCTAGGGGGCTGCCAAGCAGGGCTCTTAGCACATCGTCCAGCTCAGATAACCCCTGTGGCTGTTGAGGCTGGCAGGCCCTTGCTCCTGGACGTGCAGAGCAGCAGGCTCAGGGGCCGGGAGGGAGGGAGCCATGACCAGGCCTTCCGGGAACACTGGTTGTTCTTAGCACCGACCCTTTAATGCGGCCTGCAAGGAGCATGGCTGTAGTTTCTTCTCCAAACCAGGACACTGGAGAGTGAGTGGGGACAGCAAGGGTACACAGAGAGGCATGGCCCCCAGCCTCTAGGCCTGTTCCTGCTGCAGCTGTCCCCCAGCTCCCTTCATCCACAC
>NW_028011113.1:0-839 GCF_054177405.1 Leptonychotes weddellii
TACATAGAGCAGGAAGCCAGCACCTAGACTCGCGGTTCTCAGCCAGCCTTTCCGATCTGACGTCTGGGAACTCTGAAGCATTCAGGCCCCACCCGCTCTTCTTGTGACCCCCGGGATCCTGAGATCACGCTGCCACAGCGGGGACTCCACCCTGCTTCCCCACTTGAACACCTTTAAGTCCCCCACAGTAGGAGACTTCGAAAAGTTTCCATTTGGCACATCTTCGCTCATGAAAATTGCAGTAGCCTCCTTAAGCCGGGTGCCTCCCCTCTGCTGTATCCTCAGCCATATGCCCCTCACACTCATCCCCACCCGCGGCACTCGGGCTCGGAAGCTGCAGCAGGTGCCACAGCGGGAGCTGGGCCCAGTTCTTGCGGTGGTTCCAGGTCTCGCTCTGGGGCTGGTGCTGTAGCTCCCAGAAGAGAAAGCATTGTTGGCCTGATGGGCTTCCCACGTCCCTTCTAAATAAAAGAAATTTTCCCACCACTCAATGCTGTCTGAGTCCATGAAGCAATCCCTGGGAGGTCTCCCCAGACTGCAGGCCATGGGGACAGGGATCTGGGACTACTCATTGCTCCCGGCCCAACCACAGTCGATGGAGGCTTGCTCTGCGTGGCCCAAGCTGTTCCCTCCACAGGCCTTCACCAGTCACCCCCTGTCCTCCTCACCCCAGCATCTGTCTCGTTCTACTTCCCCCTCTGCCTCTCCCCCCTACTTCTTCTCTTTCCTCTCTCGTAAATAAATAAAATCCCCCCGAAAAGTAAAAGATTGAACATGAAGGTGGACATTTTGAGCCTTTTAGACCTGGCTAGGAACACTCTCCTGTATGTATATCTTTG
>NW_028011114.1:0-839 GCF_054177405.1 Leptonychotes weddellii
TATAGAGATGGGAAATCATGCCCAGCACTCACAAACCAAACAAGCAAGGGAGGAATCTTGATATTTGACAGTTTAACATTCAGACCAGGAGTATTCAATGAACAACAAAAGACAGTAGCAAAAAATAAAAAACACTTTTAATGCTAACAACTACAATTCACAGTGAAATTATAATAGATATGAATTTGTGTCCCCCTCAAAAACACAGGCACAACCTTCGTAAGAAAGAAACTATAAAATGTTTACAAGGAGATACACTAATAATGGGTAGCTTCCATAACCTCTCTGCTCAAACAGATCAGAAGGAAAAATATCTCTAAGAATTTAGAAGACCTAAGCAACAAAATAGTGAACTATATCTGATCGGTATTTATTCAAATTTGCATTATAATGAAAGAGTACACATGTTCTTTTCAAGGCACATGAAGAATGAATATTGGTTGTGTATTATGTCACAATAAAAACCTGAACCAAGGTCACAAAATGGTAAGAATACAAACAATATTCCCAATTTCCAGCATAAGAAACGATCCAATGAATAACAAAGAAAAAAGGTTTTCACCTGAGATTTTAAAAATCTATGAAATAATTGTTGGGTCAAAAGGGAAATACAAAGGAAAATGAAAGAAGTTCCAGGAAATAATATCAATTACACTTCATGTAGCAGATTATGTGGGTTAAGTTTAAAGTGGAGATGAGAGGAAATCTCACAGCTTAATTATATAGACATATATAATTAACATATACGTATATACATATGACATAAAAAATGAAAGTACGTAGGGGCGCCTGGGTGGCTCAGTCGTTAGGCGTCTGCCTTCGGCTCGGGTCATGATCCC
>NW_028011115.1:0-839 GCF_054177405.1 Leptonychotes weddellii
TCGGCACACTTCACCTTTACCACGAGCCTTCTGCATCTTACAGATAAGGAACTGACCACCATCCGCCTGAGGCCAAGATATGATCCTTCCCCTGTGATCTTCCTCTTATCTGCCCCCCTCCCAGAATGCTCTCTCTCACCTCCCACCCCACCCCATAAAATCACAGCTTTTCGTGTCTGTGCAGCCTCGAGGGGCCTCCTGGGCGCCCGTGTCCGCCGCTCACCCGGGGTTCCACACCCCTCACGCTCAGGTCCCAGCTCTGGGAGTGGAGCCAGCTGCCTGGCCCCATGGGTTCCAGGTCCCCATGTGCAAAATGGGGACAGCAGCAGTAGCTTGCCAGGACGCCACGAGCTAACTCAGTGAACGGTGCTCCTTACCATTTTCCTCCTCTTGCTCCTTTGTTACTGACAGGAAAATAGGTACCTCCTGCTCCCTCCTCGCTTTTCCTCTGGTCTGTCTACCCCTCGTTTCCGACCCGTGACTAAGCTGAGCAGCACAATAGCGAACACAACAGAAGCGACTCTGCCCCCGATCAAGTGTCTCCACCGGCCTGGGCCGCCCACGGGGAGCTTGCGAAGCAGGCCGGCCGGGGCCCCCCGGGTAGGACTGGGGGGTGGCTGAGCCGCGGGGAAGTAGCTGCTGGCCAGCTCCAGCCCCCGCCCACACGGAGTTGCCATGGGAGAAATGAAGACTGCAAAACTGGGCAATCTGAAAATGTTTAAACAGGACGAAGACGTCCACATGGCTGCATCATGGTGTAGAAACAGCGCTCGTAAATCTTGTCTGTTACGAGTTTCTGACAGCCCCGGAAGGCCCTGCTGGCTCCCTGGGCGGGTGAT
>NW_028011116.1:0-839 GCF_054177405.1 Leptonychotes weddellii
GCCGAGATGCCCTTCAACAGATGAATGGATAAAGATGTGGTCCATATATACAATGGAATATTACTCAGCCATCAGAAAAGATGAATACCCAACTTTTACATCAACATGGATGGGACTGGAGGAGATTATGCTAAGTGAAATAAGTCAAGCAGAGAAAGTCAATTATCATATGGTTTCACTTATTTGTGGAACATAAGGACTCTGAGAAACAAACAGGGTTTTAGAGTGGAGGGGGGAGGGGGAATTTGTTAGCCCGGTGATGGGTATTAAGGAGGGCACGTACTGCATGGAGCACTGGGTGTTATACGAAAACAATGGATCGTGGATCACTACATCAAAAACCAATGATGTATTGTATGGTGACTAACATAACATAATAAAATTAAAAAAAAAAAAGAAAGGTGCTTAGTGAATTAAGCAATGTGATCAAGTTCACACAACTGGTAAGTAGAACTAGGTTTCAAATCTTGGTCTGTCTGAACTGACACCCTGAGATCTTTCCAGTAATGATCCTATATTGCCTCTGCCTACTAAAAATAGTCTTATTTATGTATATTTCAGTAGAAAGTATGTAAATCTAGCTCTTTCCCTCTTTGTTTGAGTTCTTGTAACCAGAACTAAAAATACCTTTAAAACATCACATGTATGTTTTGTACAAACTGGAAAAGTGCTTGTAACTTTTCTTTCATTTCTTACAGTCTCACGGTCCTTTGCTCACCTTGGTTGACCTGGTGGATCTGTGTGTAGATATTTCAAAAGGTTGTGTCTACTTGGAGCAGCTGCACTTCATTCACAGGTACGGTGAATTCTAGATACAAGGTTCTTTTTTTTTTTTTTTT
>NW_028011117.1:0-839 GCF_054177405.1 Leptonychotes weddellii
CCCCGGTGTCACACAGGAAGTGCTGGGGTCTGCCGTGCTCCACCTCTGTGCTCTTGACCGCTGACCCATCTCCCTGCCCCCGTCCGGCCCAGCCTGCCCCACCCACGGAATTGGGAACTGCAAACTACACAGTTGTAGTTGTCCAAAATTCCGGTGTTTTCTGCTTTAACTACCTTGTCATTCATTAGAACTCAATTTAGAGTATAAAAAAAAAAAAATTCCCTTGCTCTCTCTGGTCTGGAAAGTGAAGTTATCATCAAGACAGGTCAAGCCCTCGTCACATGAATGAAGACAATAGTAGTAATCATAAGGGCTGATGCCTGGCTTTTTAGCCAGCAGATAGGTCTAATGGATGGTCAGACAGTGAAAGGCTCGATCAGTCCCATACCCAGACTCTTGACTGGTGGGACTGGGAGTTTTGTGTCCAGAGCATACCATTTCCTGCTCCCATCTGCCTGGTAGGCCTTTGTCAAGCTCGCAACGAGATGTCTGTGCATCCCTCCTTGGGCTCCTCATTGCCCACTTCTGTATGCTTCGCCCTCGGGCATATAGGAGCCCACGAAGTGAGGGTCTTCTCTACAGACCACTCCTTCACCTTCTGTAATGGCCTGCTCCTTTGGGATAGAGAAGACCCGGCCACTGGGGTAGCCCATCTTCTACCTCCTGTCTCTCCAGATTTTAGCCTTGACCTAACCATGAGGTTTTATTTCTTGTTCTGTACTTTGCCCAGCTCTTTTAAACCAGTGACCTTGCTGCCAGTCCCCTTCCTTGCATGAATCTCTATGCTCTCCCATACCCCTTTTGTCTGAGTTGTATCTTCTGTGCTTTGTGGTCACCAG
>NW_028011118.1:0-11745 GCF_054177405.1 Leptonychotes weddellii
GGGGGGGGGAGCGGGGCGAGGGGGAGGTGCCAGAGGCTAGGCCAAGGCTGCGGGTGTCACAGAGGAGCCAGGACGACTCAAGGAGAGAAGGTGCGCGAGGTCGACAGCATCCCGGAGAAGGGACACACAGTTACGGATGGAGATGGCGAGGTGGAGATAAATTAAATAAATAGGTGCTTGGGGGTATAAATAGCAAGGAGGGCAGGGGGGCAGGGGGTAGGAGGGCAGGGGGGCGGGGGGGCGGGGGGGCAGGAGGGAGGGCAGGAGGGCAGGGGTATTGCTGCTGCCGGGGTCAGGGGCTTGGTCCTGTCACCCCTGCCCCCACGCAGGGCCCAGAGGAAGGCACTAATGAATGGGGCCCAGGTGTGCCGGGGGGCATATCGGCCCGGTGACCCCCCCCCGGCCCCAGCCCCCCTGCCCCCCGGATCCGGGGCTCAGCCCAGAGGACAGCTCAGGACTGAGACGCCCCCTCCTCCTCACCGGTTCCGCCACCCTTAGGGGTTGCTGGACACGAGGCTGATGATCTGTTCCAGTTTCTGTCGCAACTTATGCTTCCGACAAGAGGCATCTCGCTCCAGAGCGCTGAGAACCTGGGGGAGGAGGGTCCCCCCCCGGAGCTGGGCTGGCGAGGAGGGGCCGGTGCCTTCGGGGCAAAGCCCTCCTCCCCAGCTTGAGCTCTGCCCTCCCTCGCGCCTCGGCGCACCCCTTCCTCTCTGGCCGCCCCCCCACCCCGGGGCACGTGCGGGGAGGAGCCGCAATCCCTCCCCTGGGAACACGGGGGGCGGGGGGCAGCTTCTCCTCCACCCTGAAGCCCCTCCCGCTGCAGAACTTCGCTCCCTCCTCTCGGGGGCCAGAGGGGAGCCCCTCCCGAGAGCGGCCCGGACTGGCTGTCCCCGAGTTCCCCATCCCCTCCGAACCCCCGCCACCCGCACCCACCCCGAACCTCTCTTGTGCAGGTCTCCAGGAGCCCGTTGCCAAGCGCAGCGAGCCTGCTGGGACCTCCCCCCCCCCGCCCCCGTGACCGTCAGCAGCCCCAGGCGGGGGCGCATCACTCCCTCCTCCCTGACCACCCCTCCCCGGGTGTGTGCGTGCGCGCGTGGGCATGGCTCATTCCCGTACCGGGAGGTCACCGTGCACCTGCACTCTCGGGGTCCCTCCCAGACCCCTGGCCGCCCCTCTTCAGTCTCCGCTGCCGGCTCCCTCTCTCCTCTGCCACCTCCGAGTGTCCCAGGGCCCCAGGGCTCGGTGCGTGGGCCGCCGCTCTCGGCCGCCCTTGGTGAGCTCGTGCAGGCTCAGGGCTTTCAGGGCCGTGTCCTGGCTCACAGTTTGGTATCTCCACCCCAGACATGTCCCCACACTCCAGACTCCTATATCCACCTGCCAAATAGACATCTCTACTTAGCTTAACCTTCCCAAGTCCAATCCTATCTAACTTAGCAGCAACTCTCCCACGCATCCAAAAATGGATCTGAGCTTTAACAAAGTCTTTCTCATTTTCTTTTCTTTTTTTTTAAAGATTTTATTTATTTGAGAGAGAGAGATCACAGAAGTAGAGGAAGAGGGAGGAGATTCCCCGTTGAGCAGGGAGCCCAATGTGGGCTTGATCTCAGGACCCCAGGATCATGACCTGAGACCAAGGCAGAGGCTTCACTGACTGAGCCACTGGGTACCCCAAGTCTCTCCCCTTTTCCAGGGTAGGTCTTGGTGGTTCTGAAAAGCTTTGGGTCTCTGGCTCCTGATCCCTAGAAGACTTTTTCACCCAGTCTTTCTAACTTTTGTTTGGGATGTTGAGCTCATTCTTCAAGTTGTTTAGGGAAAACCCCCAGAATCCTTCTTGACGCCTCTTCATCTCCTGGCACCCGTCCAATTCTTCAGCAGGTTGTTTCTATTCCAACTGTTTAGAATAGGCCATCTCACGCCTTCTATTGATAACCCCGTGGGGGTCCAGGCAGCTGTCTTCTGGCGGGTGTGAATGCAGTAATCTGCCACCTGCTGTCCCTGATTCTAGTGTTAACCTCTTACACTCTGTTCTCAACAGAGAAGCTACAGTGATTCTTGCTTTCAAAATGTTGAGTCAGATCATGTGTCTCCACTGCTCAATTCCCTTCACTGGCTCCATTCTCACCCAGAACATAAGCAAAGGTCTTAACATTGACCAACAAAGCTTCTTGGCTGTGCCTTCAACATTCTAGGTTTTCTGAATTAGGGCCCTGCGGTCTGTTCTCCCTGCCGTGTTTGGTCACCTGCAGCTCCTGGCTTACTCCCTCATCTCCTTCAAGTCTTCCCAAAGCTCATATTCTCACCCTACTTCCTCAAGCAGCTGGCCCCCCACAGACCCACACACAGGCAATTCCTTTCCGACTGCCTTTTATTTTCCATGCCATTCACTACCTTCTAATACAGTAGAATGTACAAATTTGGTATTTTCAATTCCTGTCTCCGCTGTCTTGGGTTGGTGGTCTAGTAACTACAGTTACATAACCACCACACCCAAACCTAGTGACTTAAACCAGCCACTTAGTTGCCCTGCTTGGGCAGTCCCCGGGGGTCAGGCTCACGTATGCTCCACGGGATGGCGCCGCCGGGGGCTGAGTGTCGGGCTCCGAGAATCTGCTTCCAAGAGGCCTCAGTCCCACAGTCTACGGGCCAATGGCCTCGGTTCCTTTCCATGTGGTGCAGGCTTCCTCATAGCATGATGGCTGGGTCCTAGGGTGCATATCCCAAGAGAGCACCAGCCCTGTGGGCCAACCTGCTCTTCTCTGGGTCAGGGGCTTGGGCCGGGGTGTGCTGGGAAAAAGCATTCATGAGGTCAGCTTCGTACTTCTCAGGGGCAAGTAATTTCATGTGGCTTCTTCTCCTCTCTCTGCCTTTGGCCTGCTGCCCCAAACCTGAGCCCCCAGCACTCCGGTTGTCCCTTCCTTGCTTCATGGCGTAGAGAGGCCACTGACCCAGTATCCAGAGCAGCTGGGAGCCTCAGCCATGGAGAGAGGGTGGTGGCCCAGGACACTTCTGCTGGGGAGAGGCAGGCTGGAGCTGTGGCTTTTTAAGGTCAGTAATGAGGAAGATCAGGGAGGGTCACGGACTTTGCCAATTACTGCAGTTAGTTTCTGATGAAGAAAAGAGGTGTCAAGATGGGGTTCGGCGGAGCAGTGCTCAACTGTTCGTAGCAAAATAACGTGGATGTAGGTGATTCCCTGTGAGTTCGGTTAGGTTTGCTGTGCTTGCAAATGGCAATGGGGGCCTATGTTCACATACTCAACTTTCCAAGTGTGTTCTGCACTTATATCGAATGTCATCACTTTAAACAAATAAGAGAGAACGTGAGTATGATTCCCCCTTATAAGACTTTTATTAATGCCAGAAATGAAACAGTAAAAACATAATGAATTTTTTAACATCAGCATGATTATCGGTACAAGGATGGTATTAACAAGGACCGAGAAGGCCTCGAGAGGAGAAAGTCAGGCCTGAGGGGAGCCTTCAGTCTGACTCAGATCTAAAGGTCACAGTTCAGCGTATCCTTGCTCTAAGGAAGAGGCCTGGACATGGACTTCCACAGGATGATTCTGTGCCTTTGAGCTCCTCCCTCCCCAAGGAAAGCTTAACTCCCAAAGTTCCTGGGCTTGTGGCCTTAGGGACTTGCAGGCTTGAAACCCTTCTGCACTGCACAACCCGATGTGCAGGAATTTCCTAACAAAATGAGATGGAATAAAGCAAAAAGGAACTACGGAAAACTGTGGGATCGATGTCTGCGCTGTCCCGCTGGCTTCTGGGAGAGGGCACCTGGTGCAGCGTACGCACATGCCGTGTCCACTTGACCCGGAATGCTATCTGGGATCATTTCCATTTTCAAACAACCCCAAACCTCAGCCCCGGTCAGATTTGTAGCCCCGTTACACCTGCATTACCTCCGCAGGAAAGCAGGATTTGGCCGGCACCGTTCTGACCTACGGTGCCTCTCTCAGGAGCATGCGCTGCTGTCAGCTCAAAGTTACCTCTACTTCGTATCCCTGAGTCCTCGTGCTTTTGGGTAACCATCCATTAGCAGCCTTATCAAAGCGGGACATAATCACACACACCCTGGGAAGGAGCGTGAAAGGCATCCTTTTTGTAAAATCCCTAATTAATTGCTCCCAAACAGGTCACACTAGTCGAGTGTGTACTGCTTCGTGTGGTCACTACTTCCAGGAAATATTCTGTAGAAAGAGGTTTTGGGTGTGGGCAATCGGCTGCCATTTCACTACTGACAATTTCAGCTGTAGTTTCTTTTCTGATCTGTCTTCAGTCTGGGGTGGTTCTTGGCCCTTGGGCATATAACTTTTCTGCACCAGCCTCTGTCAGGTAATCGGGAATCTAAACACAGGTGCCCCCCGCCCCAAAGGCAGGTACCATCTAGAACTGACAGCCCTGGCCTCTTGCCTGAGGCTCTATGACTCTTCGCAAGTCACACAGGGAAGAAGGCAGCTCCTTACAGGCTCCGACCTGTGTGTTGTGCCATGGTGTGGGCTGCAGGGACCTCTCATTTCTCCGCCCCGGCTCATGAAGGACTCTTACATCATTTAAAGCATTCAACAATTTCCCCCCACTTTCCTCCGGGAAGAAAATGAGGTCACCAGGTCCTGCTGCTTTGAACGTCAGAAGTACTTCTTTAATGGTCTGAAAAGCCAAGACTGACATTTACTTACCTTTGGGGCAGTTTGAAACCCGAAAACCCTACAGCAAAGCCTACAACTGCCCCGACTGGCCCTGTCATCAACCTGCCTGCCTAGTCAATCCATCCTCCTACAAGACACAAAGCCAGGCAGAATGGCGGACCCGTATCCGCTTACTTCCCAGGTGTTCAATTTGTCTTCTGGCTGCAGGTGCTCAGAACAATCAAGAAGGGCCATTAAATAAAACCCTGTGCCCGACTGAGACTTTTGTCTGGGTCCCCTGGGCCCCAGTGCCCCATCAAAGAAGGGGTGACACGATGCCTTCACGACAGAGTGGGACTGTTTGCTCTCAGGATTTAGTCATTGCTAAAACAGAAGGGAAAAATTCATCGGGAAATTTGAGGATGGAACTCATTGTTTTTTGTTTTGTCGTGTTGTGTTTGTTTTCTGGTCATAACTGTCTATCACTCAAAAGCTTGGGTCCAGCATAAGACAGCCAGGGACGATTCGTGCCTTCCCGAGGTGACAAAAAATTCTTCCATCAGCACTAGCCAGCTCACGGGAAACACACTGCAAGGGCACCACGCAATCCAAGAACGGATTTCACAGTGATCGTCAAGAGGTATTTCTAATGGTAACTACTGATTATGTGAGAGTTTCCCATTTGAACACCACACAAAGAAAACCTGGCTTGACATGCATACCTTTCAAGTAAGAAAGCACCTGCTCAAAATCCTATGAAAGGGAGAGGAGATGATGACTCATCTCGTGTCTGCACGGGTTCCTCATGTCTCCAAGGGTGACCAAACTGATAGATTTCATCAAAATTCTCTGAGGCAGTGTAAGATGGTGCAATGAGCCTGCGATGGGCAGCCAGGCCAACTCTATTCTAGGCCTCACTCTGGGTCTTGGCTCTGTGAGGGACCTTAGGCAGTGTTCCTTCTTCTGGTTCTCGGTTTTCTTTCCTTCCAAGTGGGGGCAACAATCTCTGCCAAGCCTAGCTTCTGAGGTTTTTTAGGAAAGAGATGAGATGATGCATGTGAAAACATGCCGAGAAAGGCCGGTGGCAATGAAGTCCCAGCGTCATCCGATGTGCTTATCACAGAGCCCGGGACTGACTGCCCCTGTCACTTGAATTGTCTTTCTCTGGGGATAGAAATGATTTGTCTGTTGGACTCTTTGAGTAAGGAATGCAGATTCTGCCACCATCTCTGGGTTTGATCCCCTCAATCAGGTCTTCAGGGGCTGGGGCAAGATGGTCTCCAGGAGCCTCTCTGCCAGTATAGTTTGTGACCCAGGAAGCACAGAAGAGAGGTCAGAATTTTCAAGCATGAGAGTCAAATGATTCTGGTGGGCAATACTGGCTCTGATCTGAACTCCCAATGCCCCGCTGGAGAGATTCTCAACCAAACTCTGGGGAAAATATGCTCCCAAGTCTTGTTTTTATTGATCCTACCCTGCCGGAATGAATGGAATTTTCTACATTACAGTCCGTGGCTCTGGAATCCTCCATCGCTGCCTCTCCTGTCTGCGGAGCCAACTCCAAGCATCCCGGAGGCTCTGGGCTAGCATGGCTGGGGAAGGCCACTGCCGAGACGGGTGGGGGTGGGGGTGGGGGCTGGGAAACTACCTCCTCCTCCTCCCCATTCAGTGTGTACAAATACATCCTCTCTCCCCAAGGTTCTTGCCAAGCCCACAGAAATCACAGATTCTCTCTGGATCTTGACCTGCATTGACCATTGGTGCAATTCTGGCAAAAAAACTCAGAGCAATCCCTGAGCTTCCCTGCCCCATACACGGCCCAAGCACATGTCTCACACTTTAGATTGCCTCTCATCCGTCCACTCCTGCTTTGTGCTCTGGAGGGCTTGGGTCTTCTGCTCATCCACCTGGACATAGTCGACTCTTTGCTCTTCTGAAAGGAGAAGTTTCTAAAGGGGGAGAACAAAAAGGTTTTCATTACATTGAATAAAAAAAAAATCAGGAAAATGTCTGTCCTTTTGGGGTAGATTACAGCGTCGTTAAATATTTGCTGCCCCTTCCTCCTGGGTCATTCCCTGCAGAATCCTTACACTTTGGGTAGATGGTTAAATATCTCTTTTCCTGGGCTCCCTTCAACTTTGCTCTAGCCATTCGGCCCGCTCTGACCAATATAACGTGAGTGGAGGTGACACATGCTGACCCGAAAGGGAAAAGACCTAGCACGTGATTCTGCCACGAGACCAGCGTGCCTCAGCTGGGGGGGCTGCTTCTCCTGGGCCCTGGATGGAAGATGACCTGGCCTGCAGCCAACTGGTCTGTGGGCAATAATGGAAAAGGCCTTGGCGGTTGCAAGCCACCAAGCCTGGGGGGTTGTCTGTCTTGACTGCAGAGCCCTGCACCAAAACTGACTGAGGCACCTTTTGTACTTGCTGGTCTACCCCTTCTGACTGGTTTTTCTGGAATATCAGTTCAGGTTTTGGGAATGAAATTAAAGGTAAAGGAGAAGTGGGAGTTCATTTGGCAAAAGGAAAGGGAAATCTTCCAGATTTTTTTCTTGCGCACACACACAAAATGGAGTCATACTGTATATCCTGTTCAGCTAAATTGCTTCTCTCATCAAACAATATATATCGTTCAGCACATTTTAGATTACAACGACCCCTTGCTCAAAAATATTTAGCTGTTTTGCACTGCTTACCATCATTCATTCCGTGGCTTACACTGTGTAGTGGGTGACCAGCCAGGGTCGCTTACATGTATTAACTCCTTTCATCCTCACGACAGGCCTCGATGTCGATGCTATTACTTCTGGTCCCCACTTTACAGGTGAGAATACTATATAAAGGCGTCAAAACTGCCCAGCCTGGCATTTGAGGCTCTTTACTGAGGGGTGCCATTTCCAACTGAGAGCTCCCCAGAGTCTAACCAAACTACGCCATTCCTTCTTCCCTAAGCAGACCCCTCCTACGCCGATACATATCGGTATATTTAAGACCTTCCAAAGAGAACATGCATGGTTGAATCATCAGAAAATCTAAACAGAAAAGGAATCTCCTGGGAATTCTCAGACACAAGGTACTTCCTACCTGCTGTATAGGGGCTGGTGATGCTGAATTGAAGTCCAGAGCTAAATAATCCAAGCTGAATTTCTTTGTCCATGTCAGAGCACCGCTGCTTAGGGAGTTGGCTGTTCTGTGATTCTAGAAACCAACATCACAGGACTCAGGTTAAGGATATCTGGCCGGGCTGCCCAAGGGAAGGAGGGCGAGTCACGTCTCCACTTGAGCATCGGCCATCAGATCACAATGAGAACTGCACAGAGCAGCCTCCCTGTCTGAAATACAATATAGACAATTCAGCTTTCACACACAGCTATACCTTTATTCACCACAGAAACAGTTGGCCAAAATCTCCCTCAAGAAGAAACTGTTTTAAGGATATGACAGGCCCAAGATACCTTAGAGACTAAATCCCCAAAAGATTAATCACATTTATTAAAGTTCTAGTAAAGTTGCCCCAGATGCACTCAGACACTTTATACAATGTGCACAGTGTAACGTGTGCGACACACACCCGTGGACTCCCCACTCAGCCTCAGAAGCACCTGTTGCCCTTCTACGACCTCCTTCTCTCCTCACCAGAGACTAAGCACTATATTGAATTTTGCCTTTACCACTCTTTTCAAATACGGTTTTGACAGTGTGTAAGTACCCTTAAATCACATACTTTAGTTTTGCCTGTTTTGAACTTTTATCTCCGACTTTACTATCACCAAACTATTTCTTTTTTTTTTTTTAAGATTTTATTTATTTATTTGACAGAGAGAGACACAGCGAGAGAGGGAACACAAGCAGGGGCAGTGGGGGAGGGAGAAGCGGGCTTCCCGCTGAGCAGGGAGCCCGACGCGGGGCTCGATCCCAGGACCCCGGGACCATGACCTGAGCCGAAGGCAGACGCTTAATCGACTGAGCCACCCAGGTGCCCCTATGATATTTTCTAAATGAAGAGTCGTTCCCACTTTTAATGTAATATTTTCCTGAGTGGCTTGTTTTTGTATTTTAAGGAATCCTTCCGATGCTGAGGTCGTAACTTGTTGCCCCATATTTTCTCCTAAAATTATAAAGTTTTGCCCTTCACATTTAAGTAATAATGTAGCCTGAGCTGATTTTAACCTATGGTGGTGAAATAGGGATACAGGGGCGCCTGGGTGGCTCAGTCGTTAAGCGACTGCCTTCGGCTCAGGTCATGATCCCAGGGTCCTGGGATCGAGCCCCACATCGGGCTCCCTGCTCGGCGGGAAGCCTGCTTCTCCCTCTCCCACTGCCCCTGCTTGTGTTCCCTCTCTCGTTGTGTCTCTGTCAAATAAATAAATAAAATCTTTAAAAAAAAAAAGAAAAGAAATAGGGATACAATCCATTCCTTTTTTGTTGTTTTTACCCCACATGGATAGCCATCCTTTCTCCTGTGATGCAACCTCTAGTCACATATTAAGTTCCCATATGTGAATAGATGTTGAGTTCTATCAAATACTTGTTCTGCATCTGAGATAATCACGTCATTTTTTCCTTTAATATATTAATGTCTTGACTGACTTAAAAGATTCTTTTAATTTATAGTTGTTATGGCTCATCTCTCAGAAAATATTAAGGAGTGCACTTGTTGCAATGAACACAGGGTATTGTAGGGAAGTTTGAATCGCTATATTGTACTCTGAAAAACCAATATAACACTGTATGTTAACTAACTGGAATTAAACTTAAAGCTTAAAAAAAAGGTAATAATAGATTTTTAAAAAACGTTTCCCCTTCTGGCACAGTTTTTGTTTCCTCTGATCTGTTTTGGTCTCTACCCTTCATGCCAGAGCTTTCCAGAAAGGTCTGATGAAATCATTGGCTGTCTGCTCATATTTAAAATCCAGAGACCCTAAAGTTGACTGGAAGCTTTGAGTACATTGGTGGTACTTCTCAACTGCGGGGTTCACTTCAGGGGGATCTTACTGGATGGTTTTCTTGGGTAACCCTCAATGTCAGGACCTAGGTCTTCCTCGGGCTGCTCAAATAGCCCAGAGAACTATCTTCCGATCTCCAGGACTCAACTAGAAAGGTCTGATTGTCAACATTGTGGAAAAGAGGGGCTAGGGAAAAGGTTCGGGAATGGTTCTCATATCCATTAGGCATATTTACCTCATCACCTCGTGTTTAGTATAGTATTCTTGGTCATATGGGTCTAATGTCTACCCCCACCAGTCCAGAGAACCCTTGTTTTACTCTCTCCAGAGACTACACTTCAACTTTTCTGTAGAGACGGGAAGTCATAGAGGTCCACCACCATGCAGTGAGGGAGGGGCATTTTGAGATTTACCTGCTGCTTAGGCGGACTTTGGACCACTACCTCTTCTTTTCCTTTCCCTTCAGCCCCACTTCCAGAACTATGTGCCACGGACAAGTCCTGAACCTTTTGGAATTCTGTAATATATTCTGCCTACCCCCCTACCCCGGTGTATTTAGGTGTATTCTTGGGTCTGATAAGTCATTTACCACACATCCATCTGCTTTCCACTTTCCAGTATCACTGCTATTATCTTCTTTAATTCTCTACGCCCTTACGGGTTTATGCCTTTAACAAATCCCTTTACTGGCATTTTAGAGGCTGTTTTGGGATGGAGGGAAAACAGAAGCCTGTGGTCAATCTGCCATCTTTACGGAGATGTCCAAGAACAGAATCTGAGATGTTAAACCCACTTTGTATACCTGGGATAAGTTCAACTTATTTGTGTATATTCTCAGCTTTTCATAGTGCTGGATTTATTTTGCTAAAATCTTCTTTAGGGCTTCTTTTCTAACACCTTTATCGAGCTATAATTCCAGACCATACAATTCTCCCATTTAAAGCGGTGCTTAGCGTAGGCCCATATTTGCACAATCATTGTCTCAATTAATTTTAGAATATTTTCATCACCCCAAAAAGAAATCCTGCACCCCTTGCTGTCACCCCCAGTCTTACCATCTCCCCAAGCTCTGGGCAACCACCACTAATCTATTTTCTGTCTCTAAAGACTTGTTATTCTAGCCATTCCATACAAATGCAATCATACAGTATGTGGTCTTCTGAGAGGACTGGCTTCCTTTCACTCAGCATACTGTTTCCAAGGTTCACAAATGTTATTCCATTGCATGGCTGCATAGCATTCCATTGGATGACTATACCACGTTTTATTTACCAAGTCAACAGCTGATGAACATTTGGGCTATTTTCACTTTTTGGCTATTAAGAAAGTGCTGCTGGGGCGCCTGGGTGGCTCACTCAGTTAAGCATCTGCCTTTGGCTCAGGTCATGATCCCAGGGGCCTGGGATCGAGTTCCGTGTCGAAATCCCTGCTCAGCGAGGAGCCTGCTTCTCCCTCTGCCTGCCCCTCCCCCTACTTGTGCTCACTCTCTCTCTGTCAAATAAATAAATAAAATCTTAAAACAACAACAACAACAAAGGATAGGGGCACCTGGGTGGCTCAGTCGTTTAACTGTCTGACTCTTGATTTTGGCTCAGGTCATGATCTCAGGGTTCTGGCATTGAGCCCAGCATGGGGCTCCATGCTCAGCGGGGAGTCTGCTTCTCCCTCTGCTCCTCCCCCGCTCGTGCTCTCTCTCTCTCTCAAATACATAAATAAATAAATCATTAAAACAAAGGACAGAAATGGTTGAAGAAATAGACATAATGAAATAAGAATTGAATGACTGTACTCAGGGAAAAAAGTGAAGAGAAAGATAAAACCAGTCTCAGAGATGAAGCCTAAGTCACAAGATTCCCAGGGAAAAAGATTCAAGTGAAAATTCAATAAATGCCATTGAAGAAATGCCAGAAAACAGCTAAGAGAATAAAAAAGAAAAAGAATCACAGAAAAAAAATGGTTGAAACAGAAGACAGGCAAACAAGATGCAGTATACATATTTATTATTAGATTCCTCATAGAAGGAAAACCAAACAATGGTATAGTACTAATATTAAAAACTATAATCTGGGGCGCCTGGGTGGCTCAGATGGTTAAGTGTCTGCCTTCGGCTCAGGTCATGATCCCAGGGTCCTGGGATCGAGCCCTGCATTGGGCTCCTGGCTC
>NW_028011119.1:0-839 GCF_054177405.1 Leptonychotes weddellii
GATATTCTGTTTGTAGAAATCTAGATCTATCTTCTTACATCTCAGGTTGATTTCGTGGGTATTCAGAGTGGTCTGGTAGATATCCAGCTCAATTCCAGGGACCAGTTGGAATAGGGTCCCCTACTCCTCTGCCATCTTTTTCCCCCATCTCAAACCCAGTACTTTTAACTTCAGAGGCTAGCTATGTACCTGACCACTGGGCCATTCTACTCCATCATTATTAAATAAGAAAGGAAAGTCCAGGACCATTTTTCAGGAAAAAAAACTATACCAGTGTAACCCTCCAAGTGGTTCAATTTTCCTTATGTGAAAACTAAACTCTGTTTCTTACTATTCAAGTCTTAACTGTAAGAGCTTTGATACTACAGGCTTTGTCATCTAATCTTGATCAAAGTGAATCCTTGATAATTAATAGCTGCAGTCTGATGTTTAGCTGCACTTGCTATATTACTTAAGAAAACACAATCAATAGTAGGTTACAGAGCTTCTGAATTATCAAACTAGAAAAATACATTTATTGTGCATCTGTTTATTTTCTTTGCCAAGTAAATAAGCAATTACCTGCTCTGATACAAAGTTTATCAGCTGCCTGGATGCAACAAGCATGAGTTAAATTCTAAACCTAACCACGTCATTAGTTGAGCTTTACATACCAACCAGGTACACCAGAATAATTCAGATGGAAGTGGTTTAATAAATGGATTCTATTTTACTTTTCACTGGCAGACCACAAATGAAATACATTCTCTATTCTTTCCCCTCATTCCTCAAGGGAATTCAGATGTTCCTTTATCAATATAAACTAGCTGCTCTTTCATTATTAGAACATTATCATAACT
>NW_028011120.1:0-839 GCF_054177405.1 Leptonychotes weddellii
TTAAATCGTACTTAAATTTCTATAACTGATGATAATTAAAACAAAATAGCAATATCATTATCTATTTGAAAATACATTCCTTTGCTTTATTCTCCAGCTCCAGCCGGAACCCTCTCTTCTCTGCCCATGACCTGTGGGTTTTGCATCTTTTTCCACCTGCTATATCTGATCACACTGATTCCCTTTCCTTTTTTTTTTTTTAAGATGTATTTATGTACTTATTTATTTGAGAGAGAAAGAGCAGGTGGGGAGGGGCAGAGGAAGAGAGAGAATCCTGAAGTAAACTCCCCTCTGAGTGCGGAGCCCTAGAAGGGGGCTTGATCCCAGGACCCTGAGATCATGACCTGAGCTGAAATCAAGAGTTGGCCACTCAACCGACTGAACCACCCAGGTGCCCCTGATTCCCTTTACTTTTTAAAAGGAGTTATCGCTTCCTATGTTTTAGTAGACTAATTTATTTTTATAACAGTTATTAATTTTCTCCATTTCTAAAATCCCATTTTAAAATTATGTTTTTGATGAACCTTGCAAACATCCCTAAATAAATCACATCCTAGCAATGTCAAAATTCTGCATGTCACCTTTCCCTCCCTATATACCTCTTGAATTGAAAAAAAAAATCACAGGAATTTTCTGTTTAAAATAAAATTTAAAATAAAAGATACTAATTTATAAGGATGTGAACTTAAACTTATTAGTTACATTGAAGAAAAGCTTTAAATATTCTTCTCTAAAGATTTCTTTATACGCAAACATTTCTTGAATTATATACAAATTAGTTTACTTTCTGAAGAATCCAAAATAACTTTTAATATGATAGTTTTATGCTCACGAGGTCA
>NW_028011121.1:0-839 GCF_054177405.1 Leptonychotes weddellii
AATGTTTTCATCTTACTTGTCAATTAATTGCCAACACTTTAAAATCAAGTTACTTCACACATGTTCTTGAATTTATAGCTTTTTTTAAATTGTGAGATCTGACCTGGGTTTTGCTTTGCTTTATTTTTTTATGAAAAACAAGTCGGTTGGATTTCAGCTTCAGAATAGGATAGTACAGCATAACGTAATATGGTATAAAGTAGTGTATAGCCTATACTCTCCACTTTACTGCAATTCTCACTATTTCTTACTGCACTACTACCAATAAAGCCAAGTGTGAGATGCCATTAATGATGAATGCTTGCCTTTCAGTTTTGCTTCAGATAGAATCAGAAAGTGATAACTGTTATGTATTCAGGTTTCTCTACTGTTGTTAAAAACAACAACAACAAAAAAAAAACAAAACCCCTAAAAGGTAGGGCATGCAAGCTGGTGCAGCCACTCTGGAAAACAGTATGGAGGTTCCTCAAAAAGTTAAAAATAGAGCTACCCTATGACCCAGCAATTGCACTACTGGTTATTTACCCAAAGGATACAAAAATACAGATTCAAAGGTGTGCATGCACCCTGATAATTATTGCATCATTTTTTACAATAGCCAAATTATGGAAGCAGCCCAAGTATCCGACTGATGAATGGATAAAGAAGAGGTGGTGTGTGTGTGTGTGTGTGTGTGTGTGTGTGTACATACAATGGAATATTACTCATAAGGAATGAAATCTTGCCATTTGCAATGACATGGATGGAACTAGATGGTGTTACGCTAAATGAAATAAGGCAGTTAGAGAAAGATAAATACCGTATGATCTCATTCCTATGTGGAATTTAAGAAACAAAAC
>NW_028011122.1:0-839 GCF_054177405.1 Leptonychotes weddellii
CATCAGCGCATAGCCCAGAGTAACCAGGGCTGATGTCTGTGTATTTCCTGCTTGTCTGTTTCCCTCTTGCATATTTGTGTATTTATAGCACCCAGATCCTCCTCTATATAAGTTTTATGTTCTGCCTTTTTAAAATATCACATTACACCACAGGTACATTATTGGAAATTTGTCCAAGACTGGCTTTTTGATAGGTACATAATATTCCATCATACATCATTCACTGATTGTTTCACAACTATGTGTTGAGTGCATATCATGTGTCAGGGATGTGGTTCATGCAAGGTCACTCTTCATTAGCACAGACGGCTGAGTCACTGAACACAGAGCAGGAGACCTTTTCTTTACTGCTAAGAGGTACTCTTTGCAGATTCCTGGGTTTGGAGCTGTTCCAGGTAACTGAACTTGCTTGTGTGAATGGGAGGAGCACCGTTGTGTTTTAGATGTTTCACTTGGAGTATGAGCACTGGACCACGTCCTAAACATCCCCACTTTGAATTTCCTGGTGGAGTCAAAGGCAACCTTTAGGACCCATACTTGTCAGAGACAACACGGAAGTCCTCTTCCATGAGCCGCTGTTTCCTTTTCATTTTTTCCAGTGGGTAATACACTCCTATGGTTCTAAATTCAAGACAGAATAATGTGTACAGTGAAAAGGCTCATTTTCACCCCTTTCTCATCTGCCAGGTACCCACCTCCGGTAGCCATTTTTATTAGTTTTTGTGTGTGTATTATCCTAGATTTTCTTTATGCAAAATACAAATATATATGCTTATTTGTTCCTTTCCCACTCTAAAAGGTAGTCTACAACTTATATTCTTTTGCACCTTGCTTTGTGC
>NW_028011123.1:0-839 GCF_054177405.1 Leptonychotes weddellii
CCCTCTCCCCAGAGACACCAGAGGGAGAATTGATCCTAAAGCACAAATCTGTCACCCAAGTGGCCCCTGACATAAGGAGAAAACTACAAAAAAAAATGCCTATTGGCCTTGATAATTCCCTGGACACCTTACTGAAGACTGCTAATACAGTCTAATGGAGACCGACAGGAGGCACGGGAAAGGGAGAGAAGAGACCAGAAAAAGGCTGTTTTTCTAGTTGCAGCCCTGAGAGGACAGGACTTTCCACAGACCCAAAAGGCTTCAGGTGATGCTCTGCCTGCGGACAGGAGGGACACTATCGACGAGATTGTCCTCAGAGGCACCCTCAGGCTTGCCCAACATGCCAAGGTGGCCATGGGGAAAGAGACTGCTCCCTCGGATGTAGGTCTGGGGCATCAGTCCTATCCCCAGGGCTCAACAGGATTAATGGCACCCGAGGCTTTGTTTTTGGCTCCTGTCATGCAGAACACTATCACCACCCAGGAGCCTCGGGTAATTATGGAAATAGAAGGAGCCTTAACTGATTTCCTTCTTGATACAGGGGCCACTTGCTTGGTCCTTCTCTCCAATCCTGGCCGGCTCACGGCTCATAAGGTAATCGTAAGAGGTGTCTTGGGGAAGTCTTAACACGTTATTTTTCAGAGCCCCTCTGTTGTATATGGGAGGGGATAATGTTTTCATGTTCCTTTCTGATCATGCCCGAAAGTCTTGCCCCATTGTTGGGAAGAGATGTATTAGCTCAAATGAAGACCACAATTCTGGTCACCCCAGGCCAATTCCTTTGTCTCCCACTAACCGAAGTCACAGTCGACTCACGAGTGTGGGCTACACAAGGAAAA
>NW_028011124.1:0-839 GCF_054177405.1 Leptonychotes weddellii
ACTAGGTCTTGAACACCAAGAAGAAGGAAGGGCACAGCAGGCCAGGGATACAGAGTGACCGAGTGCCTTTGGGGAGAGCCCGCCCCCTGCTGCATGGTGGGGGGGGCAGGAAGGGACCGGAACACTTGGAGAGGCAGGATTCTGGCAGGCCCATGGGGCCCTGCGAAGAGATGTGTATTTTATCCTACAAGCAACAGGGGTTGAACCATAGAGGTTCTGACAAAAGGGAGTAATCCAGGAATCATATTTGCCTTAGTAGTCATCACTCAGCTTGTAAAACGCACAAATGAATGAAGAGCCACAGTCCTTGCTCTCTGAGAGTTCCCAGTCAAGTACAAAAGACAGGCATTTTGCACGTAATTGCGAATACCCTGTAAACGTGCAGTGATGGTGATGGGCTACAGTCGTGCCTCCCCGAGGGATGAGGTCAGGAAAGTCTTTTGTCCATTGCTCAGCAGGAGGAGAGGCAATGGGGTGATGGGAGCAGGTGTGGTGAGGCTCGAGGAAGGCCTGAACCGAATGATGGTAACAGAAAGAAGAATTGATATTGAAGAGGGCACATGCTGCGGTGAGCCCTGGGTGTTATACCTCCCTAATGAATCATTGAACGCTACATCAGAAGCTAATGATGTACTGTACAGTGGCTGACTGAACATAATAAGAAAACATTGGAAAGAAAGAAAAAAAGAAGAACCGAAGAGGCCTTTGCGAGAGAGCATTTAGGCACACAGGATTCTGGGAAATGGGAGAAGCTAGAGGGTGACCGAGGGTTCTGGCTGCATTCACAGCTGCATGCAGAGTCCGGTCCCTTCCTGCCCCCCCCACCATGCAGCCGGGGG
>NW_028011125.1:0-839 GCF_054177405.1 Leptonychotes weddellii
ATAATATTGAAGAATAAGAATGGAAAGGAAAGATTTACATAAACAGAAAATAGAATTTCCGATAGGGATAAAACTTCCATTATTTGCAGAAAATATGATTGTATACATAAAAATAAGCAAACAATATTAAACACAGGTATTTAGAAAGCTTGCTGGATGCAAGTTATAAAAATATGTACCTAAAGACAAATCCAAGAGTAATAAAACAGCATTATTTGTTATACAAAAATGAGGAACAACCCAATGTTTTGTCAGGAATAGTACTAAGAAATAAATTGTGGTATGCTCATACAATGGGATGCTATGTATTCTTCCCATGTGGCTTTAATAGACCAGAGAATGCCCAGTAAGTTCAATATAAATGGCCAGTTGGCTTGATTACTTTTTATTGTATGCTTTTTTTAATCCATATTTTATTTTGTCTAGCATAAACAGAAAAGTCATTCTTTTTTTTCATTTATTCATAAAATATTTGTTGAAGACTCTCTTCCAGGTACATGGTGGCTGAAAACGCCAAGTGGAGTACATAGTTTATTAAAAGGGAAATATTAATAAAAAACAAACAAATGTTAAATTATTGCTGGAATGAATATCACCAATGAGAAGCACAGTGACCTAAGAGAACTCTTTTTTTTTTTTGTTTGTTTGTTTTTGTTTTATTTATTTATTTATTTGACAGAGAGAGAGATAGCTAGAGCAGGAACACAAGCAGGGGGAGTGGGAGAGGGAGAGGCAGGCTTCCTGCCGAGCAGGGAGCCCGATGTGGGACTCGATCCCAGGACCCCAGGATCATGACCTGAGCCGAAGGCAGACGCTTAACGACTGAGCCACCCAGGCGC
>NW_028011126.1:0-839 GCF_054177405.1 Leptonychotes weddellii
TTCTGTCTGTACTGATTCCTCTGTCCTTCCATCAGTCCTCTTTCTTTTTGTGGTGAGTTTCACAGTAAGTTTCAGAGATCGGTACCCTTCACCCCTAAATACTGCCAAAGGCATATCATTAACTAGAGGTCACAACTTTTTTATATTGTTTATTCTTAATGCTTAATAGGTATTTTAATAAAAGGAAATTAATAAGTAGTACCATATGGAATTTGGTTGTATGTAATAATGTTTTAACGAATTCCCATATGTGTTTTCCATGTGTTTTCATTACATATTTATGCGAATGTGACTCTTCTTTTTTTAAGTGAGATTTATTGAGGTATAACTTATATACCCTGAAGTTCACCTTTCTTGAACAAATATGTAGTCACGTAACCACCACCACCATCAAGATACTGGACATTTTCAATCCTGCCAAAAACCCTTGTTTCCTTTCATTCTTAAACTTCTCTTTGTACCCCCAGACCTGGTTTTTTTTTTTTCTTGTGGTTTGATTCTTTCTAGAATGTCACATAAATGAATCTTTTAGTAGGTAGCCTTATTCATCTCACTTTTTTCACTTAAGGCTTTTTAATTTCATGTTGTGGTATTTTTTGGTAGTTTGTTGCCTTTTTTAGAGATTTTATTTAGTTATCTTAGAGAGAGATTGGGAGCACGGGCATAGGTATGGGGAGAGGGAGAGGCAGAGACAGAGGGACAAGCAGATTCCCCGCTGAGCAGGGAGCCGACGCAGGGCTCAATCCCAGGACCCTGAGATCATGACCCGAATCGAGGGCAGATGCTTAACCGACTGAGCCACCCAGGCGTCCCAGTTTGTCGCTTTTATAGCCAAGTCA
>NW_028011127.1:0-839 GCF_054177405.1 Leptonychotes weddellii
GCGCCAATGCTCCTACCAATCTGGGGCAGTGAGCGTTGTGGTTCGGAGCACAAGGCCTTCATCAATCCTCCCCAGGTCCAAAGCCCAGCACGGCAACTTCTTCCCCATGTGACCCAAGCTAGTCATGTCTCCTCTTGGTGCCTCGACTTCTTCGTTGGTAAGGTGGGGATAAAAATAGAACCGGTCCCTTGAAGTCAAGAGTCAGCATAAGGAGGGCGCCTGGGTGGCTCAGTTGGTTAAGCGACTGCCTTCGGCTCAGATCATGATCCTGGAGTCCCGGGATCGAGTCCTGCATCGGGCTCCCTGCTCGGCGGGAAGTCTGCTTCTCCCTCTGCCCTCGTCCCTCTCGTACTCTCTGTTTCTCATTATCTCTCTCTCAAATAAATAAATAAAATCTTTAAAAAAAAAAAAAAGAGTCAGCATAAGGAATAAATGAGTGAATAGGTGAAGTTGTTAGCCCAGTGGCCGCCATCTTGTAAATGTTCATTCAACGTTAGCTGCTTGTGGGGAAGGAGCCCTGTTTTCTGAAATGGGCATGCTCAGGCCCTTAATGAATATCTGTGGTCTGATCATTCAGTTAGATCAACCCAGAGGCCACCTGTACTTGTCCCACTGGCTGACTGCGTCCCTCCACTGGGGATCTCTTCTGTTGGGTCCAAGGCAACTCTGAGTTGGAGGGTGATGAGGGGTCTAACTCTGTGTCCTCATCCTGACCCTGGTAACTCTGACTCTTTTCCACCTCCTGTAGCAGGTGTCCACTTCCCCTCATGTGGACATGGGGAAGAGATGATGTTGGCAGACAATTCTGGGCAACCGTGGTCTTTGTTCCCTTCCCAGAG
>NW_028011128.1:0-839 GCF_054177405.1 Leptonychotes weddellii
TATTTTTAAGGCAATCCTGCATGTAGATACTTAAATTCCTTGTTTCACAGAAGAGGGAACAGACTTAGGAAGGTGCCTGGGTGGCTCAGTCGTTGGGCGTCTGCCTTCGGCTCAGGTCATGATCTCAGGGTCCTGGGATCAAGCCCCGCATCGGGCTCCCTGCTCGGCGGGAAGCCTGCTTCTCCCTCTCCCACTCCCCCTGCTTGTGTTCCCTCTGTCACTGTGTCTCTCTCTGTCAAATAAATAATTAAAATCTTAAAAAAAAAAAAAAAGAAAGGCTAAGTAGGGACGCCTGGCTGGCTCAGTCGGTAGAGCATGTGACTCTTGATCTCAGGGTTGTGAGTTTGAGCCCCATGATGAGCATAAAGATTACTTAATAAAAAGAAAACAAATAGGCTAAGTAAAGTATCTTCACCTGAAATCCCACAAGTACCTCAAAAGATCCCATAAACTGATCATCCACCCCTTACCTGCATCCTTTTCTCCCCTCTTTGAATATCTACTGTCAGTCTTACCTTCATTACCTAAATCTTTCAATGGCTCAAAGCCATGACTCAAAATCCAAACCTCATGACTTGGAATGAGATCATTCATGAAGGGCCCCAGGCTACCATTTTGGCTTTATTTCTTGCCATTATTTCATAGTTTCTTGGGCTATCATTACATCAGTCTACCTTCAGGTCCCCGGATGCACTGTTCTGTCAGCCTCAATGCCTTTGCCTAGAATGCCCTTCCTTCACCTTGGACAAATTCTTACTCGTCCTTTGATACTCAGCTCAGCGCCTTCTCTGCACATCCTGCCCTGACCCATCCCTCCCTTAACCTTGGCAGAGGAGATA
>NW_028011129.1:0-11745 GCF_054177405.1 Leptonychotes weddellii
AAAAAAAAAAAAGTAAATGGTGCTTTTTGCATCTAGCCAATAGTGTAACTGGTACCAGACCAACTCTCTTACTGTAAACAAAAAGAACATGAACACAACATAGGAAACAACAGTCTCAGACACTGGACAATAGGCAGTGCTGGACTGTGAGCTCTTCTGAGAGAAGAAAAAATAACAAGGTAAGCCCTTTGACCACCAGATGGGTATTATGCTTGGAGGCACTTCCCATTCTAGGTATAAGGAGAGAGAATTCAAGCAGAGCACAGTAGTCTCATTTTCAGATTCTATACTCACTATATCATACTAACTTGAAAAAAGACTGAATATTTTCCCCCTAAGATCTATATTTAGGCATGAATGTTCACTGTTAAGACTCCAATTCAGTATTGCACCAGGGTCCTAGCCAATAGAATCATGCATACAAATATGAAAGGAGAAAATAAAACTGTTTTATTTGCTAATAATAATGATATTAATAATAGGGGTGCCTATATGGCTCAGTCGGTTAAGCAGCAAATTCTTGATTTTGGCTCAGGTCATAATCTCAGGGTCCTGGGATCAAGCCCTGTGTGAGGGCTTTACACTCAGCAAGGAGTTTGCTTTAGGATTCTTTCTCTCCCTCTGCTCCTCCCCTCGCTCACCTCACTCACTCACTCTCTCACTCTCAAATAAATAAATCTTAAAATAATAATAATAATAATAACAGTAGTTATAATTTATGTATAAAATCCTAAAGAAACTAAAAAATCTTGCTAAAATTGAATAAATTTAACATGATCATAGGATATAAAGTCAATATAAAACATCAATTGTATTTCAATTTATCATCAATAAATAACTGGAATTTCAAGTTAAAATGTAATTTAAAACACATTAAAAATTATGATGAGTTATTCATGAACTTCACATATACAAGATCTTCACATTAAAAATGTCAAAATATTGCTGAGGACAGACCAAAATAAGGGAAATGTATTATGTTCAAAAATAGGAAGACTTGCTATTATTAATAAGATAATTCTCCAAATTAGATGATAGGTTTATATAAATTCCACTCAAAACCAATTGTAAAAATTGTCAATCTAATACTAAAATGTATATGGACATGCAAAAAACAAAGGACAGGCAACATAATTTTGAAAAAAAGAAGTTAGAGGAATTACACTGTTTTTTCCAATACTTATTCTAGAGTTGTAATAATCAAGATAGTGTGGTATTGGTGTAAGAGCAGACATATAGATTGATGGAAAAGAACAGAGAATCCAGGAGATCCAAATGTATATCATTAAATTTTATATCAATTAAATTTTCAACAGAAATGTAAAAGTAATTAAATGGAAATTTGTAAACTTTTCAACAAATGGTTCTGGGTAGTCAACATTGAACAAATAATGCTAGATTTCCTTTATAAACAAATAATGTTGGTTGGGTATGTGATTAGAATAAGATGACTAAATCTCTCCACACATCACACAGAAAAATTCATAAAAAGTGGATTTGGACCTAGATATAAAAGTTAAAGATACAAAACTCTTAGAAGAAAGTATAGTAAAAAAAAAAAAAAAGTGTAAACTTGGGATATAAAAAGGATTTCTTGGACAGTCACAAAAAAGCACTAACTATAAGAGGAAAAAGTTATAATTTGGATTAATCAAATATAAAATTTCCCTGCTCTTTAAAATTCACCATTAAGCAAAGGAAAAGACAAGCCTCTGATTGGGTACAAATAATTGCAATCTGGCAAAGGATTTGTACATAGAATATATAAAGATTTCTCATGATAAAATAAGAAGAAAATAAATGACTTTTAAAAGTAGACAAAAAATTTGAAATGTTACTTCACAAAATACACATATGTCCAATAAACACATGAAAAGATGCTCATCATTAAAATTTAAATTAAAACTACAATGAGATACAACTGCATACCCATAAGACTAGCTAATATTAAAAGACTTGCCAAACCATGTCTTGGCAAGTAGGTGGCACCACAAGAGCTCTTTTGCATTGTTTTTGATAGTATGAGATAGTACAACCACTTTGGACAAGGGTTTGGCAATACTTTACAGAATAAACTATATACTTTCAGATATAGCAGACACAGGACGGTCGCTCAGATTTCCCTCTAAGAAAGTACACATTGTCCCATTGTAAGGAATGTGTTTAGAGGATGTTTTCCAGTTGTTAAGCTCTGCAGTGGCCTGCTGGGCTTTCAATCTGAGATCATGCTATTCTCATCATGGCCACCAAACAATGAAAAAGCAAGGAGGGGATATAAGGGCCTAGCTATTTCTCTACATGAGATTCCTTTAATTTCTCATCTTTGATCTGGATCTCCCTGTTGGGCTATCAGAGACCTTTCCAGGTCTGTATTACCATCTGATTTCTTCCCTCACCCAATTCTCCTTCACACCTTTTACTTTTCACAGGCATTAGTCCTCAATAAAACTTTTGTACTCCTAATTCCCTCTCAGTGTCTGCTTCCCAAAAACCCCAACCTATGACAGTTGGCACTAAGAGTGGTGTGAGAAAGCAAGCTGTAAAATGGCTTTGGGAGACTGGATTATCTATCAACAGTTTGGGAATGAAAACTTCATCCCTGGTAGTAGGTGGTGTGAAGACAGCTCCTGGCACACAATGGCAGTCCAGTTGTTATCTCTTCTGTTTTGAGCTGGGACAATGCTGATAGAGGATAATGGCCTAGTGGGTATGATAATAAATATAAAAATAATAGAATTGGTATATAGGCAGATCATTAAAAGCTGAGGATAATTAACAAACAATTAATAACTAAGAATAAGAGTCCAAGAGTTACTTTTGTAGCATGCAGAGACACCTTCATTGTATGCAAGGAATGAGCATAAAACAATTGAAGATCAAGAGCTGAATATCCAGCCAACACAGATGTGTTATTCTAAAATCATGGCCCTAATTTGGAAAATCAGAGATCCTGACATGCAGGATGGGAATATCTGGGAGGATGACCCCAAAATGTTTACTTCCCAGATTTTTCTAAATATTCTGGGCCTACAGAAGTTGCCCAGCCTTGCCTATTAATGCTAGTACCCCACCGATGCAGGAAAATAATGCATGATTATTTCACCCAAAAAGCAAAAGTGACCACCACTTCTCTCAACTGCCATCCCTATAACCTTATTAACCAGGGTTAAGTCACAGTATAGCCCACCCAGGTACAAGCTGTGCCTGATAAAGGAGAAAAAGGACTCTATACCAAAGATGCTGTCTTTCTCAGAGAAATCAAATGGTGATACGATATGATTAATTTCATCCCCAGATATTTACCAAAGAGGATTAATGACTGAGTTCTATGAGAAACAGACATCAAGATGGGATAATATATACAAGAGATTTATTGGAAGAAACATATAAAAGGTAAAGGGGGCATTATGTGGTGAGAGCCTTCAGAGCATACTCTAAGTTTGACACCTGTGAAAAAAGAGAATGAAGGGGGCGCCTGGGTGGCTCAGCCGTTAAGCGTCTGCCTTCGGCTCAGGTCATGATCCCAGGATGCTGGGATCGAGTCCCGCGTCGGGCTCCCTGCTCGGCGGGGGGCCTGCTTCTCCCTCTCCCACTCCCCCTGCTTGTGTTCCTGTTCTCTCTGTCTCTGTCAAATAAATAAATAAAATCTTTAAAAAAAAATAAAGAAAGAAAAAAAAAAAAGAAAAAAGAGAATGAAGGATTCAACAGGAATAATCGCACACTGTAGTTTTGAGAAAGTCTCTGCCCCTTTGATGGGATACCCCAAGAAAACACGGCTTGCTCGTGGAGTCCCCGTGTTGGGTGAAAATGGCTTGGCTTGGGGCTTAGTCACTGGCTAGGAACAGCCTGGGGAAGTGTGGTATTGACGTGCCTGACACTACAGCCCATACAAACGTGTGACAGTGGGAAATTGTCAGTCAACTGTCTCCCAGGAGCAAGCTACCTTAAAAAGATCCTATTCTGAAACAACCCAAATGCCCATCAATAGGCCAATGGTTAAATAAATATGACATATCCTCATGATAAAATAGTATTCAGGAATAAAATGAGACAAACTATGTGCAACAACTTGGATGAATCTCCAAACTTTTGTGCTAAGTGAAGCCAGAGAAAGATGGTACACTCTACAATTTTATTTATATGAAGTTCTAGAACAAACAAAACTCATGTATAGTGATAAAATTTGATTAGTAGTTACCTATGCCAGGGATTTCTGGGGAATTGGTTACGAAGGGTCAGAAGATAATTTTTGGTGGCGGATGAAATCTTCATTATCATAAGTCAGACTATGATTACGTGGATGTATATATTTAGTGAATTTATCAAACTGTATCCTAAAAATGGTTGCATTTCATTATATGTAAATTATAAATCTACAAAACAGATTCTTAAAAATAATTGGCTACTTAAATAATTCTATATCAGCAACACCCTTATTTTTCTATATTAGCTAACTAATAAAATTCAGTTCAATTCAGTAAATATCCCGAAAGGGCTATTAGGTCATACTTCCTATATGGCAACACTTACAGGGAAAAAAAAAACAAAAACCTTTTAAACTACATATCATGATTTTCATCCTACAAATGAAGCCGAGGAAGCTCAGCAACATTAGTTATCTCACTTGAAATTATACAGCTCCTATGAGGCAGAGGCAAGTCATGTGGTGCCAAATTCTAAGCTCTTCCACTCTGTTCTATTGCCCCATATTTTGATAGAATAATGAAAAGCCAGGAAACACATCCTCAGTTTACATACAGGGCTTGAGTATGATTCCAAAAAGAAAATTAAATTTGATAATATCCTAAAATGCTTATAATTATTTTGCTTCTCAATCCTGTAATTTAAGTGACTCACTATATATTAATAATAATAATAATAGTAATAAGGGGTGCCTGGGTGGCTCAGTTGATTAGGCACCTGACTTTTGATTTTGGCTCA
Organism: Leptonychotes weddellii; assembly: GCF_054177405.1. Classification (NCBI taxonomy): domain Eukaryota; kingdom Metazoa; phylum Chordata; class Mammalia; order Carnivora; family Phocidae; genus Leptonychotes; species Leptonychotes weddellii. The sequence goes on from NW_028011129.1 coordinate 4,942, forward strand.
GTCATGATCTCAGGGTCATGAGATCAAGCCTCAAGTCGGGCTCCACAATAAGCATGGAGCCTGCTTAAGATTTTCTCTCTCTCCCTCTCCCTCTGCCCCTCCCCTCACACTCCCTCTCTCTCTCTCAAAAAAATAAGAATAAAAATAAAATAATAATTACCATAAATTAATGAAACACTATTCTCTTTCTGAGTAGTTCATTAATAAGTTCATACTATAACTTTTCTGAAATTATGTTTCATCAACTATTTCCAAGATTGTTTAATGCACTGAAAAGAGTTACAAAGGTAATAGAAATAAAATGGATTTGCAGAGGAGATTTGAAGATAGTTAAAGCTATTGATTTAAAAAGACAATTGTGTGTTAAAATGCCCCAGAGAAGGTTAGGAATGGCTGCCTTTGTATACACATGTCAAGAAGGCAAGCACCCAGAAGATGAATGATAATAAGTGGAAAATACAGTTCAATACACCTGGAATTTTTTTAAAAAATCAAGAAAGCAATTTAAAAATGAATTTGAGTAAATAGAAATCAAGTGATTTATATAAACGAAGATAGTGTGTATATTACTTATTCTTAGTTCTACTGAAGAAGTAAGTAACACTACAAGTATTAGAGCTCACATATAAAATGAAACAGAAAGAAGGAAATAAAGAGAAGGAAGGAGGAAGGAGACGAAAGAAGAGAAAGAAAAAAAGAAAGAAAGAGAGAGAAAGAAGAAAGAGAAAGAAAAAGAAAGAAAGAAAGAAGAAAGAAAAAAGAAAGAAAGAAAAGATAGAAAGGGAAAGAAAGAAGGAAAAAAGAGACAGGAAGGGAGAGAGGGAGGAAGGAAAGGAAAAAAAAGGAGAGAAAGAAAGATTCTCTTTCAGTACATCTAACTTGAGTCAGTAAGGGTATCAGAATGTTAATACTCACTTGTCCTTTGATGCGCAGATACTGCTTTATTTTTCAGTTACCACATCATTAAAGGGCCAGCCCTTTATTACTAATTAGTAATTGTGAGTCCCTTGTTTTATCTGGAATTTCAAGCTCATATAAGAATCTCCATTTACATTGAGGTGGCACTGAATTTGCATTTAATTGCCTATGTATATATGCTACAGTCTGAATGTTTGTGTCTTTGCAAATTCATATGTTGGAACCTAATCCCCAAAGTGACGGTATTTGGAGATGGGAGTTTTGGGAGGTGATTAAGTCATGAGGGTGGAGCCCTCATGAATGGGATTAGTGACTTTATAAAAGAGGCTTCAGACAGCTCCCCAGTCCCTTCTGCCATGTGAAATTATAGCTAAATAAATAAATAAATAAATGGCTATGAATGAGGACATTTGTCCTCACCAGACACTGAATATACCAGCATCTTGATCTTGTATTCATCTCTAGAACTATGAGAAATAAATTTCCGTTGTATATAAACTACCCATTCTATGGTATTTTATTATAGCAGCCTGAATGAACTAACACAATTTTTTATGGACATGGGATACTCTATTCGTCCAATCATAGGTAGCAATTCCTTGTATTTTTTTTAGACAACCCCAATTTAATTGGGTTTTTTCTTGTCTTTGAAAATAATTCATTTAGTGTACAGTGAAGTGACATTTGCTCATTTTGTCTTTTAATGACATACATTTGATGAACATACTATTACTGATATGGAAAAAATACCCAGATCACATGATCTTGTTATTGCTATAGAAAATATTTTATTACGTATAATAGGGGTTGCTTGACCTCTAGAGAAAGAAAGTCCTTTTGTTTTTTCCTCATCCTTTTATTCTAATCCACAAAGAGTTATGCTAATAATACTGGTCAGATTCCAGAATGTTTTTTTTAAAGGTTTTATTTATTTATTTGAGAGAGAGAGAGAGAACATAAGCAGAGGGAGGAGCAGAGGGAGGGGGAGGAGCAGAAGGAGAGGGACAAGCAGACTCCTTGCTCAGCACCAAACCTGACACAGGGCTCGATCCCAGGACTTGAGCTGAAGTCAGACGCTTAACTGACTGAGCCATCCTGGCACCCCAATATTGGTCAGATTCTAAAATACTATGAACAATTTTTTTCATGTATGAAACCTCATAGAAATAACTTGGTCTAAACTACATGACCCTATCCTCTAGCTTTTTTCCTATTGGTCCTAGAAAATTTGACTAGTCATTCAACAGGTGAAGTCTAAAACCCATATCTAGATATTGGGCTGGTTTTTCTTATTTCTCTGGTAGTAAAATTGTATTCTTTGATTTTTGACCACAACCTCCAAAACCATAGTCTGATGTGGGTTTTGTTTTTCTTGTTTTTTGTTTTTTGTTTTTGTTTTTGTTTTTACCTATATTGTGTAACTTTCCCTTCAGTGACCTTGCCACAGAGAGGAATATTGGAGTCAAATTAAATTTCAGGTACTGAATTTCATGGCCCAGTGTTATAAGAAAACAGCATTTTATTTTTTTTATAATTTTATTTTTTATTTATTTTATTTTTTATTATTATGTTATGTTAATCACCATACATTACATCATTAGTTTTTGATGTAGTGTTCCATGATTCATTGTTTGCATATAACACCCAGTGCTCCATGCAGAACATGCCCTCTTTAATACCCATCACCAGGCTAACCCATCCTCCCACCCCTTCCCCTCTAGAGGTTGTTTTTCAGAGTCCATCATCTCTCATGGTTCATCTCCCTCTCCGATTTCCCCCTTCATTCAGCATTTTAATTCAACACCATAATTATTCTCAAATTTCAACATCTTCAACAACAGAGGAGATAAGTGATAGAAATAAGGCCAAAGGAAAACATGAGTCACTTTTTTACTTAGTATGGAGTAGGAGGAGTAATACCCTTGATTGCTCATGAATATGATCTTAGAAAGGGGTCTTTCAGCCTAAATTTCTGAGGAAACAAACCAACCAAAAATAGGTATCAGTGTACCTAAGTGAGTATAAAACAGAAATACCAACATATGCAAAACTTTCAATAGATTAAAAGGGAAGAGAACTTGTTCTATAATTCTTGAATTTCCTCTTTAATTCTAAGAATGTAAAAGTTTTGAAAGATTAGCATGAAGGATGATTGATAAAGAGACTTCTTTGGAAAAAGCAGTTGTTATAGTCGCAGACCCACACTTTGCCTCACTCAACCCCTCCACAGCTTTAGGGTAAGAATACATGATACTGTCTTTGAACCCTAGTCATTAATGGATCTCAAGGTGGGCCCCTAAAATACATTGAATTATATATCCTGCAGTTGGGATATACAGATAATAGGTGCCTGCTTCAACATTGGAAAAGCCATAGCACCAGTGCTTGAACAGATTATGACTTCTGTTAGAAGATCTAGGGTGCAACAGAAAGGTGGAGATAGGAGATTTCAGGAATAGGGTAGATATACCTCCTTCCACCGACAGGGTCTTCGGGTTAGGAATACCACAGTGTTCCTCAAGAATGAGCCATAGTTCACATCAGAGAAGGTATTGATGTGAGAGCAAGAGGGCTGCCTGAAGAGTCTAGCAATTTCAGCCCAAAGAGGCTAGGATTTTATTGTTGGTTGTCTATAAGCGGAGGCAGGAGTGGAGCATTCACCCAGGATAGAGATGCATCACCCTGGCCTAATGAACTTCTGGCTGTGAAGTTTCAACAGGAAGCTTCCTAAGACCCCAAAGAACACCAAGTCAGGTTACAAAGGTACTACTAGCTCAAGTAAACTGTGTAAATGCCTTAGCTCTCTTTCCCTTGCTTTAATGCTGACCAAATCCAAAATGACATTTGTGAATTATGGAGGTAAGGGGAGGGGAAACCAGTCAGTGTTCTATGGGCAGGCTTCTGAGCAGAGGAAATGAATATTTAATGCTAAATTAAGTTGAAATTTAGACTATAAATGGAACTATATAATTCCATAATTGAGGGTGTATTTGTGACTTAAAGTAATTAAAGACCCTTCTGTTTCCTGAAAGTAAACATCAAAGATATAGGCATGTCAATGAGCAATGAAAATGATCCTCACTGAATTAAGTTTAAAGGAATAATGGGATAAACAGAAGTACATTTTTGTTACAAGACATACAACATTGTTGTTCAACACACTAGTTATACATATTATTGACCAGAAAACATACAAATATTATTTCATTTCTACTTAATACTAGCCCTATGTGGTAAATATTATAATCCCTATTTTACAAAGAATAAAACTAAATTCAAACATGCTAATCAAGTTGTGCAAGGACACTAAATAGCTGAAATGGAATTTGAGCTCAAGTAAATTTCATTATGAAAACTATGTACATTGGCCTATATAAAATATTAGCCTTCTAACAACTCTAAAACTGCAGCGGATTACCCTGTGAAGCAAAGTCTGTTACCACCAGAAAAAAAATTCGATGAGATATCAATAATAATTATGCAGATAACTTTCTTACATGCTAAACTCTACAAGCATGTCATTCACTCTGATAATTCAAAGTAAGAAAAGTTTGCAAAGAAGACCACATTTCAGACCCAAACTGACTTTGCCTATGTATATCATTATCACACAGCAAAATAATAAGAGGCAAGAGCATAAAGTAAATGAAAATACATTTTACAATCAAATGGGAATTCTGTATGTCCAAGGTAGAGTATTTTATTAATATCCCAAATTTGATAAATTAGTACCATTTTCACGAGGTAGCTTACTGAAATTTTATAAATGAACAATTGTCTTTAATAGAAAATTATTTTATTATTTTTGGCATAGTTATTCCACACTTAAATGTGTTTATTTTCAATACTATATACTTAGCATATAGTAAAAATACAGATTCCAGAAAATTTATTACTACCATGAAGAAATAGCAGCATTTAGACTATGTAAAAAATGAATGAAAATTTCTATCTTTATCTGTCAGGGTTCATGTGGCAGTTATCTGTTTCCCATTCTTCTCTGCTCTGTTTTGCTAGAGTCTGATACCTGCAAACTTCGTTTGCCAAAATCCCTTACTAACTGTATTCCCAGTATCATTGAGCAATAGGTGGGACTGATGGAAAATTGGAAAGCAGAAATAACAAAAAAAGTCAGCATATCACTTCCTTCTCATCATCCCCACCTGAGTTAGATGAGACTTCACAAGGGTGGGACCTGTATGGTCACACAGAGTATCATGCTCAGAAGGGCTTAATGGTTGCTTAATATTCTGCTATTGTCATCTTAAAGTTCTTAATATTTTTTCCTTGGAACTTGGGTTTTGTAAGTAAAGTCTGATGGTACACTGGAGCATGCATATAAGCAGAGGAGATAAGTGCAATATGGGTGTCCACCACTCCTAGCCACCCCATTCAAATATAGTGTCTGTGATGCTCTTGGAGCATAAAAGTGAATTGGACTCATAATGAACAGGAGATCAGCTAATGGATAGAAGGTCAACAAGACTCTCAAGGTAAGTACAAGATAAGTATGTATGAAAGTCTTCCACTTCCATACTGTATTGGTATTATGTACATGTATCGAGAAGTAAAATAAAAACAACTGAATTTGTTTTCTGTAGTCTTTCCACTTTTTTATTGGATTATAACTGACATACAATATTATATTAGTTTCAGGTGTAAAACATGGTGATTCAACATTTGTATACATTGCAAAATGATCACCACAGAAAGTCTAGTTACCATCTGTCATCTTACAATGTTAACATGGTATTATCGCTATATTTCCCATGCTATACATTAAAACCCAAGGACTTATTTATAACTGCAAGTTTGCACTTCTTGATTCCCTTTACCCATTTTGCTCCCCCAACCCTCCCCCACTTTGGCAACCACCAATCTGTTCTTTGTACCAATCAGTCTGAGTTTGGTTTTTTATTTGTTTGGTTTAGATTAGAGATATAAGTGTAATTATGCATTATTTCTCTTTCTCTGTATAATTTATTTTCACTTAGCATAATACTCTCAAGGTCCATTCATGGCATAAATAACAAGAGTCATTTTTTTTATGGCTGAGTAGCATTCTGGTGTGTGTGTGTGTGTGTGTGTATACACATACACCCCACATATTATTTATCCATTCATCAACTGATAGACACTTAAGTTGTTTCCATATCTTGGCTATTGTAAATAATGCTGCAATGAACATGAGGGCTCATATATCTTTTTGAATTACTGTTTTTGTTTTCTTCAGATAGATACACAGTAGTAGAATTGTTGGATCTATTTTTAATTTTTTGAGAAACCTCTATGCTGTTTTCCATAGTGGCAATACCAATCTAAATTCTTACCGACAGTGACAGTGCATGAGGTTTACCTTTTTCCACATCCTCATCAACACTTGTTATCTCTTGACTCATGGATGATAGCCATTCTGACATGTATAAGATGGTATTTCATTGTGGTTTTGGTTTGTATTTTCCTGATAATAGTGATGTTGAACATCTTATCATGTTCCTGCTAGTTATATGTATGTCCCCTTTGGAAAAATAAGTCCTCTGCATACTTTTTAATCAGATGGTTTGATTTTTTTTGTTATTGAGTTGCATGAGTTATTTACATATTTTAGATATTAAACCCTCATTGGATATATGATTTGCAAATACTTTCATTTAGTAAGTTGCCTTTTCTCTTCTTTTTTTTATTTATTTTTTTTTATTCTTATGTTAATCCCCATACATTACATCATTAGTTCTAGATGAAGTGTTCCATGATTCATTGTTCGTGCACAACACCCAGTGCTCCATGCAGAACGTGCCCTCCTCAATACCCACCACCAGGCCAACCCATCCTCCCACCCCCCTCCCCTCTAGAACCCTCAGTTTGTTTCTCAGAGTCCATCGTCTC
>NW_028011130.1:0-839 GCF_054177405.1 Leptonychotes weddellii
AACGACTGAGCCACCCAGGTGCCCCATAAGTAACTTATTGTTTGTGTTATTATTTAACTAGATGCTTATAAATTTTTTTTTTTAAAGATTTTATTTATTTGACAGGGAGAGACACAGCAAGAGAGGGAATGCAAGCAGGGGGAGTGGGAGAGGGAGAAGCAGGCTTCCTGCGGAGGAGGGAGCCCACAGCGGGGCTCAATCCCAGGACCCCGGGATCATGACCTGAGCTGAAGGCAGACGCTTAACGACTGAGCCACCCAGGCACCCCTAAACTTTCAGTTTTATGCAATGTTTAGATGGGAGAATAGGAGTGGGCATTTGGGGTGTAATTTCTTCGTAAATTTCCAAACAGTTCTCTTGTTCTTAGCCTGAACTTCACGGCTACTGCTGGTGCCACCAACTTCTGAGCCTTTCGGAGATGCCGTGTAGTAAATCTAGTTGCCTTTCGATTCTCCCCCTGCTGATTTTAGGATTCGGCTGTCTCGGACCTGCTAAATTTGTTGCCACTCGTGACTTTCCCAGCTTCCAAAGTTGAGTAATTGTGTTGCGGGCTCCATTCCCATTCCTAACGCCCGGACCCCTCAGGTCTTTGCCAAGGTCAGTCCACTGTGGCTGGGGCCAGACTCCAACTCTCCCAGCGCTGCGCAGCCTCTGAAAGCCCCCCTCAGCTGTTCTCTGCTCCGTCCCCAAGTCTGGTGCTGTTGCGGGGTGGTTTACGGGTCAGCCAAGCCTCAGAGGGGATTTTGAAATAATCAACTCTGCTGGTTTAAAATACAATATACTGATTTACTTACAATAACATTCACTAATTTTAAGAGTGAATACTTTTTTTTAATTTT
>NW_028011131.1:0-839 GCF_054177405.1 Leptonychotes weddellii
GATATTCTGTTTGTAGAAATCTAGATCTATCTTCTTACATCTCAGGTTGATTTCGTGGGTATTCAGAGTGGTCTGGTAGATATCCAGCTCAATTCCAGGGACCAGTTGGAATAGGGTCCCCTACTCCTCTGCCATCTTTTCCCCCCATCTCAAACCCAGTATTTTTAACTTCAGAGGCTAGCTATGTATCTGACCACTGGGCCATTCTACTCCATCATTATTAAATAAGAAAGGAAAGTCCAGGACCATTTTTCAGGGGAAAAAAGTATACCAGTGTAACCCTCCAAGTGGTTCAATTTTCCTTATGTGAAAACTAAACTCTGTTTCTTACTATTCAAGTCTTAACTGTAAGAGCTTTGATACTACAGGCTTTGTCATCTAATCTTGATCAAAGTGAATCCTTGATAATTAATAGCTGCAGTCTGATGTTTAGCTGCACTTGCTATATTACTTAAGAAAACACAATCAATAGTAGGTTACAGAGCTTCTGAATTATCAAACTAGAAAAATACATTTATTGTGCATCTGTTTATTTTCTTTGCCAAGTAAATAAGCAATTACCTGCTCTGATACAAAGTTTATCAGCTGCCTGGATGCAACAAGCATGAGTTAAATTCTAAACCTAACCACGTCATTAGTGGAGCTTTACATACCAACCAGGTACACCAGAATAATTCAGATGGAAGTGGTTTAATAAATGGATTCTATTTTACTTTTCACTGGCAGACCACAAATGAAATACATTCTCTATTCTTTCCCCTCATTCCTCAAGGGAATTCAGATGTTCCTTTATCAATATAAACTAGCTGCTCTTTCATTATTAGAACATTATCATAACT
>NW_028011132.1:0-839 GCF_054177405.1 Leptonychotes weddellii
ATGGGTATTGAGGAGGGCACATTCTGCATGGAGCACTGGGTGTTATGCACAAACAATGAATCATGGAACACTTCATCTAAAACTAATGATGTAATGTATGGGGATTAACATAAGAATAAAAAATAAATAAATAAATAAAATTTCACTCATATGTGCCATCTAAAAAACAAAACAAGCAGCACCTGGGTGTTTCAGTCAGTTAGGCACCTACCTTTGGCTCAGGTCATGATCCCAGGTTCCTAGGATTGAGCCCCCTGTCAGGCTTCCTGTTCAGCTGGGAGTCTGATTCTCTCTGCCCTTCCCCCTACTGTGTGCACTCTCTCTCTCTCTCTCTAATAAATAAATAAATAAATAAATAAATAAATAAATAAATAAATAAAATCTTTAAAAAAACAAAGCAAAACAAAACAAATTAACAAATAAAACAAAACAGAAACAGACTCATAAGTACAGAGAACAAACTGACAACTGCCAGAGGTAAGGGAAGTGGGAGCATGGGCAAAATGGGTAAAAGGGATTAAAAGGTACAATTTTCTAAATATAACATAAAACAAGCCAAAGAATGACATGAGTCACCAGAATAGGTAAGGGGCCAGGAAGATTTTCTTCTAGTCTTTGGAGACCATATGGCCCTGCTGACACCTTGATTTTGGACTTCTGGCTTCCAGAACTGTGGGAGAATACATTCCTGTTTGAGCCCCCAAGTCTGTGGTAATTATTATAATAATCTCATAAAATGAATCCACAATAGTTTATTGTTAGTGTATAGAAATTCAAATGATTTTTATAATAAGTTAGTATACTATAACCTTGCTCAATTTACTTAGAAATTCTAGTAG
>NW_028011133.1:0-839 GCF_054177405.1 Leptonychotes weddellii
AAAAAATTCTAAAATTTGTATGGAACCAGAAAAGACCCCGAATTGCCAATGGAATGTTGAAAAAGAAAAACAAAGCTGGAACTTCACGTTGCCTGACTTCAAGCTATATTACAAAACTGCGATCACTAAGAGAGCATGGTAGTGACAAAAAAAAAACAGACACACAGATCAATGGAACAGAATAGAAAACCCAGAAATGGACCCTCCACTCTATGTTCAACTAATCTTTGACAAATCAGGAAAAAAATATCCAATGGAAAAAAGTCTCTTTAATTAGTGGTGCTGGGAAAATTGGACAGCTATCTATAGAAGAATGAAACTGGACCATTCCCTTACACCATACACAAAAACGCAAAATGGATTAAAGATCTCAATGTGAGACAGGAGTACATCAAAATCCTAGAGGAGAACACAGAGAGTAACCTCTTTGACATTGGCGACAGCAACTTCTTTCAAGACACGTCTTCATAAGCAAAGGGAAACAAAAGCAAAAATGAACTTTTGGAACTTCATAAAGATAAAAAGCTTCTGCCCAGCAAAGGAAACAGTCAACAAAACAAAGGGGTGACCCACAGAATGGGAGAAGATATTTGCAAATGACATTACAGATAAAGTGCTGATATCCAAGATCTATAAAGAACTTCTCAAACTCAACACTCAAAAAACAAATAATGCAGTCAAAAAATGGGCAAAAGACATGAACAGACACTTCTTAAAAGAAGACATACAAATGGTTAACAGACTCATGAAAAAATTCTGAACATCAGTAGCCATCAGGGAAATACAAATCAAAACCACAATGAGATACCACCTTACACCAGTTAGAATGGCAAAAAAAA
>NW_028011134.1:0-839 GCF_054177405.1 Leptonychotes weddellii
CAGTAAAAATTGGTGATACCATTCAGGGCTCAGGGAGAACAAGCCACTGGGGAAACTAGGGCTTGTGAGGACAGGACCTTCTGGAAACTAAGCGGGCTGTTTATTTTTCTTGCCTTACTCCTCCTGGCTCTGCCCCCGGTTATTTGAATTTTCATATTGTCTGTTGGTCCTGGAAGGGAGGCAGGGAGGCAAGGGGGGGGCCCCTCTTGTCAGTGGAGCTGAGTGTGATGCAGCGTGCAGTGAGGATGCAACAGTCCCAAGTGGGAGCAGAGGCCCGTGAGTGTGTTTACGGGGCCATGGGCAGCCTGGCCCCGGCCTGTGACAGATCATAGTGTCCACTCCCCGGGCAGCAGCTCGACTCCCAGGAGACAGAGACAAGCAGCCTTTGGACCAGCATCTCCCCGTTGCCTTGAAAATAACATGTGACTTTGAAGACAAGGACCCTCACGGGAACAATAGGGGATCAGATACACACACTCCCTGGAGTGTCGGGTGATCTCTTATCTACCCTCCACCTTTAAAGGACGGAGGTTCCTACGGGTTCTGTGATGTTGGCCCCCTCCTGAGGGGAACCCAGCCAGACTGCAAGCCAGTTACCCAGGATGGGAGGCATGCTCACCTTTTGATTCCATTTGCACATAGCAGGGAGTTGGCTGGTTAGATGGTCCGCAGTGAGAACAAACACTAAGCCGGGGGCGGGGGGCATCCGAGGGGAAGGCTGGGGTCTGATACTTAGGAGGATCAGGGAGAGCCACGCACGCCTCTAACACCAGCTTCCCTGGATGTGGAAAATGGAGATGGTGCTGTATTCTCTTGGGTGTCAACAAAAAGGAGCGTCT
>NW_028011135.1:0-839 GCF_054177405.1 Leptonychotes weddellii
AACAGAGAAAGCCAGCCATCTTCATGGGGGAAACAGCATTAGATAACAGATACTGTCTTTATCAATAGTTATTGTTTCTTTATCTCCCTTGATCACACACTGCCTTATGCGGGGGGCATTCTTATTAAACCCATCAACTGATAAGGAAACAGAGGCACAGAGAGATGGGTGTCACCAGAGCTCCGTCCCTAGTTCTAGAAGAATCTGGATTCCAACCCTGTGCACATTCCACACATCACAGGCTGAGGCTTGGAAAGAGATAAAACTCTTAGGTTCTGAATGTCTTCTCCCTTGGGTCCCGCAAAACCCGGGCCTCCTCCCTGTACATTTGACGCTCAATAATAGAGCGATAGCCTGATTCTTGAATCTGCAGCAACACACGGAGTATACAAAAGCAGCGTCCATGAATCCCGGGGAGTTGAGATGGCTGCGCTGGTTCCATTACTTTTGGGAACACATGAAAGTTAAAAAGGGAAGGTGATCCCAGGACTTATTAAACACAAGGAAGAGAATTCCCAGGGATGTCTTATCATCCACCTGTGTCTTCCGGGGATTCTAGGATTACAAAATGTGGATTTACTATTTCAGGGAAAGGGGGGGTAGGGCTCCCCAGCCCCAAGGTCCTTCCTTGACTGCCACAGAAGTGCATTCCTGCTCAGGACATTCCTTTCTGGAGTATTCTAGAGCTAAGGTCAACCACAACAGAGCTTGACACCAAAAGGGTTTCTGCATAATTTTCAATGGAAAAGATAATGCTTTGCAACTCTAATCAGATGCGCATGGTTTGTGGAGAACAGCTTTCTGGGGAGAAGTCTGGGAGGTAGCTCACGTATGTTGGA
>NW_028011136.1:0-838 GCF_054177405.1 Leptonychotes weddellii
GCACAAATTGTACATGTTTATTTCCACCTAGAAGAAGACAATCAGGAAGATATATGAAGGAGACAGCTGGTGTCCATAAATTTTTGCATAACAGAAAGAAAGCCTATTGTTTTTGAAGGACAAAAACAAATATTCTTTGGGCTTATATTCAATCTGCTTCCTATTCTAACTCTGTGATTGTTGACAAAATTGGGAAAGTCTCCTCGGTGATATTTTCTTAGCAATCTCTCTAGACACTGCTTTCTATTCATCCAGCATCATCACTGCTGTATAGTTACCTCTCCCAAGAGGATGTGAGTTACTTGAGGTCAGTCCCTGGCTTTACCTTTCTTTTCTTTACCAGAGAATCATAATTCATTTGAATAAATATGTAGAATTTTGGTCTTTTTATTTAATTTGTTTTGGCTTTTAAAAAAATATTTTATTGTTATGTTAGTCACCATACATTACATCATTAGTTTTTGGTGTAGTGTTCCACAATCCATTGTTTTCGTATAACACCCAGTGCTCCATGCAGTACGTACCCTCCTTAATACCCATCACCATGCTAACCCATCCCCTCACCTCCCTCCACTCTAAAACCCTCAGTTGTTTATCAGAGTCCATAGTCTCTCATGGTTCATCTCTCCCCCTGCTTTCCCCCCCTTCATTTTTTCCTTCCTTCTCCTAATGTCCTCCATGCTATTCCTTATGTTCCACAAATAAGTGAAACCATAGGATAATTGACTTTCTCTGCTTCACTTATTTCACTCAGCATAATCTCCTCCAGTCCAGTCCATCTTGATGTAAAAATTGGGTATTCATCCTTTCTGATGCCTGAGTAATATTCCATTGTATA
>NW_028011137.1:0-838 GCF_054177405.1 Leptonychotes weddellii
GGGGGGGGGGTCGGGGGAAGAAATCCGATGGCAGGAGAGGGGACCGGGGATGGGGGCAGGGAGTGTCACCATCAGCAGCAGCAGCAGAATCACAATAACAGCCAAGAATGAGAAGCCTACTATGCACCGGTCTCCCCGGCAAAGCCACAAGCCCAGGGCCCAGCACACAGTAGGCGCCGAGCAGCTGCACTGATTAATCCAGGGGCTGCCAGTGAGGTCTATTTTCGCTCTTGCTGAAACAGCATCTCCTCCTGTTTCAGCAGTTCACAGCACAGCTCTTGGCAAACTTCTAACGGTGACATGAAAGGAAAAGGTGGACAGGGCTGCCCACATCCCCGAGACAGTGGTGTCATTCAGGAAGCCCCCACTGCTGTAAGTGTGGGGCTGTCCCTTCATGTCATTGAGACCATTTGGCATTTTCATGCCCTGAACATAGCTATAAAGCAGACATCTCTGAAAGGCCTAGAATAAATCCCGCCTGTGCGTCCCTGCCCTTCTCGGGCACTTCTCGGGCACCTCTCGGGCCCCAGCGGCGACAACTGCTCTGTTTCCATCAAGGACCAGCTGTTTTAATGGAGGTTTTAAATAACCCCTTTGCTGCCAAGAAATTTATGTCCTGCAGAGACGTGTGTGGCTGTGAACAGACGCTGGAGAGAGGTTCAAGGCCCAGCGGCTGTTGGACAACAACCAGGAAGCGCCCCCCTGTCCTGTCCTCTGGGATGTCGGTTTCCAGTGACTCAGCAGATGTCCCCACCTAGCGCCAGGCCATGTGCAGGGCTCTGGGCCCAGAGAGAAAGATCAGTCATGTTCCCGTGCTCGAGGAGGCCACAGTCAGATG
>NW_028011138.1:0-838 GCF_054177405.1 Leptonychotes weddellii
TGGTTACATTGACATGGAAGTTATATTAGCAGAGAAGTAATTATTTCCTTAGTGACAGGTAAACTTCTTAAGAAGCAGAATCTTTCTTAATGAGTGCAACACAGCCTAAAACCTTTCATTCTAAGGGGGAACTCCTAGTCACCATTCCTTGTGCAGGTTTTCCACATGGCTCTTTGTGGTAGATCTTTGAGGGATGGCAGTCTGGTTTTCTTGCTGCCTGGAGCGCTGACTGACAGAATGCACTTTCAAGTATTGGCTTAGTTATTTCTGTTCTAAAGTCATTGGTCCATGATCAAGTCCTTATATGAAAAATAATCTCATGATTAATTTCTTTCAGACCGTGAAATCTGTTGTTATATGACTACTGATATGCTTGAGATAAAGGCCCTCTACGTTAAAAAAGTCAATAAAATGGGATGTGTTGTAATGTTTAAAATGTGTCTATCAAATCCAATCCAAGAAAAAGTTATGAACGTGGTGAGGATTGTTTTTGGAACAAATTCTGTCCCATAGAAAGTGATCTTCTCCATTCTCTTCATCCTTCCTCATTTACATATACCTACAGTCTTCAGGCTGCTTTCAGACTCTTTCCTAACCTGACCTGCCCTTCTCATCAGGACCTGTGTCCAGACTTTATCTATTTCCACTCCTCCTGTTTCTAACCCAGATCATTATATCCATATGCAATTATGGGAATAGGGCAATACAATGGAGTTGGATCATGCCCACCTCAATGGCACCAGTTCACCTGTACTTCTAAGCAAAATCAAGAAATGAGTGGGAGAAAAATGACAGTGACATAGTGCGTGAGGCCAAGCCATCCTGCACAGTGAGAGTA
>NW_028011139.1:0-838 GCF_054177405.1 Leptonychotes weddellii
TTGTAAATGGAATCGTTTCTCTAATCTCTCCTTCTACAGTTGTGTTGTTAGTGTATAAGAAAGCAACTGATTTCTGTGCATTGATTTTGTATCCTGCCACATTACTGAATTGCTGGATGAGGTCTAGTAATTTTGGGGTGGAGTCTTTTGGGTTTTCCACATAAAGTATCATGTCGTCTGCGAAAAGAGAGACTTTGACTTCTTCTTTGCCGATCTGAATACCTTTTATTTTTTTTGTTGTCTGATTGCTGTTGCTAGGTCTTCTAGTACTATGTTGAACAATAGTGGTGAGAGTGGGCATCGTTGACGCGCTCCTGATCTTAAGGGAAAGGCTCTCCACTTTTCCCCATTGAGGATGATATTCACTGTGGGTTTTTCATAGATGGATTTTATGAACTTGAGGAATGTTCCCTCTATCCCTATACTCTGAAGAGTTTTCATCAGGAAAGGATGTTGTGTTTTGTCAAATGCTTTTTCTGCATCAATTGAGAGGACCATATGGTTCTTCTCCCTCCTCTTATTAATGTGTTCTATCACATTGATTTATTTGTGAATGTTGGACCACCCTTGCATCCCGGGGATAAATCCCACTTGGTCATGGAGGATGATCCTTTTAATGTATTGTTGGATCCTATTAGCTAGGATTTTGTTGAGGATTTTGGAATCCATATTCATCAGGGATATCGGTCTGAAATTCTCCTTTTCGATGGGGTCTTTGCCTGGTTTGAGGATTAAGGTAATGCTGGCCTCATAGAATGAGTTTGGAAGTTTTCCTTCTGTTTCTATTTTTTTGAAACGGCTTCAGTAGAATAGGTATTATTTCTTCTTTGAATGTTTG
>NW_028011140.1:0-11744 GCF_054177405.1 Leptonychotes weddellii
TATATATACCACATCTTCTTTATCCATTCATCTGGGCTTTGACCACCTTTGTAAACAGCTCTCTGGTGACTCCCCCAGGCTTCTACCAGATGGCAACTCCACCACTGGATCTGTGATGTATTCAGCTTGAAGGTCAAGGTCTACTGCGTGAGAGCGCCCCGCTACCTGGCGAGATGGGGCCCATCAGACAAGAGAACCTAAGAGGCCCTTGATGTTGGATTTAGTTATTCATTCATTCACTCATTTGCTCATTTGTTAATCTGTTCCTTAAATACCTCATGAGGGAGCACCATCTACACATAGGAATTGTTCCAGACACTGGGAATCCAGTAGGGAAGCGAATGAAAGCCCATGTTCTAGCAGAACTTACAATACAGAAGAAACTGACAGCACACAAGTAAATGAACCACTATGTCCGGAGGTGATGGGTGTCATGAAAAGAATAAAACGGGGTTCAAGAAATAGTGTGTGTGTGTGCGTGTGTACTCCAATTCGCCTGTGTGTGATTGGGCAAGGGCTAGGAATGGTGATCAGGGAAGGTCATAGCCGCACAGGGATTCGCAAGTAGTGAGAGTGTGAGCCATTCAGATACCTGGGGGGAGAGCATTCCAGGAGAGGGTGTGAAGTACAAAGGTGCCGAACGGGCAGCAGGCCTGCAGGAGAACGGAGAGACCTCCTCACCCTTCATCCACCCTTCTCCTGCCCCCGCAGGTCCTGGGGACGGAGGTGACCCCTGCACCCTCTCTTGCCCATCACAGCACCCTCTCCCCAGGGCAGTCCTCTCTCCCCTCTGAGCCCCTGGTGAACCTTCACCCTACAATTACCATCCTCTGCCCAGGGCTATTTCCTGCAGACTTGTAAATAGAACCTCTTTCAGCTCCACACACATTATGGTTTGTCTAAAACGGTGTCAAAGGAGCCAATTTTCCTGAA
Source organism: Leptonychotes weddellii (assembly GCF_054177405.1). Lineage (NCBI taxonomy): Eukaryota > Metazoa > Chordata > Mammalia > Carnivora > Phocidae > Leptonychotes > Leptonychotes weddellii. The sequence goes on from NW_028011140.1 coordinate 934, forward strand.
CGGGGACCATTGACAAGAGGTAAAGTTTACAGAGGACTCCCGCAGGCCCGCAGGAGTCAAAAACAAGGGCTTGGCGGGTGACGCAAGCACCCAGCAAAGTCTGCTAGAATAGACTAGAATAGACGGGCAGACGTGGGGCTTCTTGAGGGGTGGATTTTTCTTTGGGACATGGAAATAAACAAGATGGTAGGCCCACAACTTGACCAACGTTATCAGGGAGGGGCCCCAGCTCAGGCTCAGGGAGCACCTGCTTACCCTTTGTGAGCAGAAGCCAACAGTATTTGATGTGCTGGGCACCTTGCAGAAGTGAAGAAGCTTTACTGTCAGAGAAAGGAAGGAGACATAGAAAGCAAGGCGGCTCCAAGGCCTCTCCATCCTCCATGCCGGCCATCCGGTGACAGCCCCGGTGGCCCCAAGCCCATGTGACATGTGAGCCCACTCCGGGCAGAAGCAGCCCCCAGTCACAGGGCTGGGTTGAGTGGAAGGCAGGCTGGACCGGGGTCCCCCTGTGAAGTTAGGGTTATTATCCCCAGCCTACAGATGAAGAAGACGAGGTCCAGAGAGATGTCAGACGTGTAATGCTCCAGTCTCAGTGAATGCTTTAGACTTTACTGCTTAAAATCTCATGTTTGGCAAGTGGCAGAGGCAGGATCTGAATACAAGCCTGCCTGACCCCAAAGCCTGGGAGTCTTCCACTGTTTCAGAAACTTCTCAATTCTGACTCTGCTCTGCTTTAGCGAACCCCGGGCAGAGCCCTGGGAGCAGGAACCTCAGCAGACCATGACCTTCCCGCGGCCCCAGAGCGGTGTCCCGTATCAGCTCCGGGGCTCCTGGCCCTTTCCAGGACCCAGACCTGAACCCTACAAGGCAGATGCTGCCTGCTTTGGCCCAGGTTCCCGCCTCACTTACACTTCTATGAATAAAGGTTCAGAGAGCATTTTAGGAACCAAAACCACCTAGTAATCTTCCCTGCCTTTTTTTAAAAACAAAACAAAACAAAATAAAAACCTAGAACAGATGTTCAAGGAACATCTGAGCTAGAAAAGTACGCTCACTTGGATCACCTAAAGATGTCCCAGAAAACAGAGGTCCAGGATCGGTTCTGGATACAGATTTATCTCAAGGTCATTTAACTTCCCTGAGCCTCAGTTTTGTCATTTACCAAGTAAGAGAGGTGTTAGTATCCACCCTGTCAATATCCCATTTGCCTCAAGAACTGGTTGGATGAGGGGCGCCTGGGTGGCTCAGTCATTGGGTGTCTGCCTTTGGCTCGGGTTGTGATCCCAGCGTCCTGGGATCGAGCCCTGCGTCAGGCTCCATGCTCCGCGGAAAGTCTGCTTCTCCCTCTCTCTCTCCCTCTGCTTGTGTTCCTTCTGTCGCTGTCTTTCTGTCAAATAAATAAAAATTTAAACATCTTAAAAAAAAAAAAAAACTGGCTGGATGAGAAACACGGGCGATACGATCAGACTCATTTGGGTTTGAATTCGCAGCCCCACCGTTTCTAGTCGTGTGATCCCTGGTATCTGAGAGTCCCCCTACTGCGGGTCTCAGTTTTCTCAGCTGCGAAATGGAACTAACAAGCCTCGCTCTGCCTCTCTTCCGTGATGAGTGTGCGGCTCCTGGGAAGGAGGGGACTATAATGTATCCTAGGGTTTGCCTCCTCCCTCTGGGGACTTGTAGTTGTTAAAGGACATATATACACGCACATCTCTTTATATAGATGTAAACACATACACAAATAAAAAGTGAACATGCATTAAAGATTTTATTTAACGCATTAATTAATGAGGCAACAACTGTTCAATGGAACATCCAAAGAACCACATGGACAGGCAATCAAGAAAGCTGAAATGAATTTAGAAATAAATGCAAAAAATAACCTACCCACGCGTCATGAATCAACTGCGTTCTGACCAAACAAAATTCATTTGCATTCCTACGGACAGGAAGTATTTGAAGTATTATTCATTTTCTATAATTTTCAGAGATGTAAAATAGCTCAGAGACTACGAAGTGTGGGGAGAATCCAGAAGGATGGGCCAGACAGGACACACAGCATTGTTTTTTTGTTTATTTCAAAGCCTTTCACAATGTTTTCTGACACAGTCATGGTGCCCTCCCCACGCCTCCCCTCCATTTCCAAAACAGAGTAGCAAAGAAATGTGTGTCTCTTGAGCCACTCAAATCAAGATGGTGGCAGGAAAAGTTTCACCTTAGGGATGAGCTTCAGTTAATCAGTAGCAGCCACCTAAAGAGCTGTGTGGAGAACACTCTGAGGCTGCTCAACACGGAAGGGAATGGGTCTGACCCGGGGGGGATGGGTACACAGAACTCTCTTGTAACTGTTCCTTTCCAGTGTGATCCTCTATGCTCTTTTCCTTTCTGGCCGGCAGGACTAGAAAAGGACCCCAGGGTGACATTGGGAGTCAAGTGCTATAAAGGACAGAGCTACAAGAGGGAAGGTACCCGTGTCCCAGGATTGCAGGAGAACCTCCCAGTCAGAGATACTGGACCCAAGTGAGAAATTAAACTTTTTCTCTATTTAATCGTTGAGGTTCTGGGGGTTATGTGTTGTGGCAGCAGGTATTACCTTATCTTATTCAGCCCTTGCCTACCTGGGTTTACAATCTTGTTTACAGGCTGTGTGATCTTGGAAAAATGACTTTACTTCTCTGAACTGTGCTCAAATGCACAAAGCAGGGATTACGATCTATCCATCACAACTTAGCCGGGAGAATCTATTAAGAAAATGCATATGGTAGGAGCCCGTGCCCTCTTTCAAAGGGTGACTTAAAATCTAAAACATCTTCTAGGAATTGGTCCTTTCCTTGGGGGGTGCACAGACAGACCTCTTTACAATTCTATAAGAGAAGTCAGCTTCAAGTAGGAGCAGAAAGAGAGAACTGGAAATGCTTCGTGGACCAATAAGCCTGGGGGGTGGAGGTAGCAGTGATTTCCAGTACACAGCAGCAAAGCCCTGCTAACTGGGGAAATGGTCCTTCCTCCACACGGGAATAAACTGAACTGACTCCAAAGAAGATGAATGCTCGCCGTGAGGGGTGTGCCAGCCTCACAGGTGATCTAGAAGGAATGTTGGTACATGTCTCTCGGATGGGGAGACCGAAGTGGAATTGGAGCACCCACTTTTACCCTCAATCATGGGGCTTGATCCCATCCTTAGCCCCCTTTTCGGGCTTGCTGTGGCTGAGCTGGGAAAGCCTCAAAGAGGGTCTGTTGGGGGCACAGGAAGCAACCTGTGCGTAGAACCCCTTTCCCTCCATCCTGTAGGAAGCAGTGCCTTGGGGACAGGTTGCAGTCACCATTTTGCAGAGCTCAAAAATGCCTGCATACAGAGAGATGTGGAAATATTTTTAAAGAAAAATTTTAAGAGACAGAGTAATCTAGAAGATAAAGATCATCCGTGGTGGTGTGGGGTGGGAGAAGTAGGGAACCATCCCAATGAAGGTCTGGGTTTGCAAGGACCTTCATGAAACAAGGGAATGACCAAGCTAGTTATCATTCCCTACCTTTATCTCTGCCACCTTGTCTTTTCTGAGAAGTAGTGAACCTGAAAGAAACTTTGCTGTTACAACAAATAAATGAATTCAGTACAGTTGCGGGATACGCATCAATATGCAAAAAGCAGTTGCATTTCTATACACTAATAATGAACGAGCAGAAAAATAAATTAAGAAAACAATCCCATTTACAATTGCATCAAAAAGAATAAAATACTTGGAATAAACTTAACCAAGGAAGCAAAAAAAGACCTCACTGGAAAATAGAAGCCATGGATGAAAAAAACAATTGAAGAAGACACAAATAAGCAGAAAGGTATTCCATGCTCATGGATTGGAAGAATTAATTTTGTTTAAAAAGTCCATAGTACCCAAAACCACCTACAGATTCAGAGCACTCCCATCGAAATTTCAATTTCATTTTTCACAGAAGTAAAACACACAATCCTTACGTGTGTGGAATCACAAAACGTGCCAAAGAGCCAACACAATCTTGAGAAAGAAGAACAAAGCTGAAGGTATCACTCTCCCTGATTTCAAACTATATCACAAACCGGTAGCAATCACAACAGTATGATACTGAGGGGCGCCTGGGTGGCTCAGTTGGTTAAGCATCTGCTTTTGGCTCAGGTCATGATCTCCAGGTCCTGGGATCGAGCCGCACGTCAGGCTCCCAGCCCAGCGGGGAGTCTGCTTCTCCCTCTCCCTCTGCTGCTCCCCCTGTTTATGCTCTCTCTGTGTCTCTGTCTCTCTCAAATAAATAAATAAATCTTTAAAAAAAAAACCAGTATGATATTGGAATAAAAACAGACACATACATCAATGGAATAGAATAGAGAGACCAGAAATAAACCGACACATAGACAGGGTCAATTAATTTATGACAAAGGAGTCCAGAGGGGGTAAAAAAAAAAAAAAAAAAGAAAGAAAGAAACTCCAGATGTTTACACTATAGTCTGGAGCCTTTGGTCTGGCAGCCGAGGTAACATGGCCAGAGGAAGTGGCCACTGTCCCTGCTTCTCTTCTTTTGGAGGTTCTTGTAGAGATGAGGCTGAGGAAGAACCCAACCCTACTGAATGAAAATGTGTGGTTACCACTCCTTAGCAGCAACCAAGTGAGACTCATGCCCCGACAGCAGGAAGACAAGATCTTGAGGGAGGAGAGAGCAAGACCAAATTCCCTGATCCCCATCCTTCCATGACCTAGGAACCGCCCCCTTCTTCTGAGTTACCAGACACGAATGGGCCTGGTGTGAGGTGGTGGGTGATGGGGCATGTGTGCCATTGTGTATGCTGATGGCTGTCATGGCTGTGGAATTACCACGTGGCAGGCATCAGTTCCCTGAACGTGGCACAGGATGCTTGTATAGAAGAGTTGTTTCTAGGGGCCCCTGGGTGGCTCAGTCGGTTAAGCCTCCGACTCTTGATTTCAGCTTAGGTCTTCTTAGGTCTTAGGTCATAGCTCATAGGACCTCAGCTGGCTTCATCCGTTCATGGACATGCCTCTCTCCATTGCACACTCTTGAGATGCATCCTGGTGTGATGGCTAATCTTATGTCAATTTGGCTGGACTGTGGTGACCCATTATTTGGTCAAACGTTAGATGTTGCTCTGAAGACGTTTTTAACTTTTTTTTTTTTTAGATTTTATTTATTTATTTGAGACAGAGAGAATGAGAGACAGAGAGCATGAGAGGGAAGAGGGTCAGAGGGAGAAGCAGGCTCCCTGCCGAGCAGGGAGCCCGATGCGGGACTCGATCCAGGGACTCCAGGATCATGACCTGAGCCGAAGGCAGTCGCTTAACCAACTGAGCCACCCAGGTGCCCCTCTGAAGACGTTTTTAAAGATGTGATTAACATTTGCATGAAATTGACTTTAAGGAAAGGAGATTAGCCTCATCCAATCAGTTGAAGACCTTAAGAACAAAGACTAAGTTTCTCAGAAAAGGAATTCTGCCTCCAGATTGCAACAGAGAAATTCTGAGTTTCTAGCCTTTACACTCAAGACTGCAACATCAACTCTTCCCTGAATCTCCAGGCCGCCAACTTGCCCTGTGAATGTGGGACCTAGCAGCCCCCACAAATCACATGAGCCAATTCCTTAAAATAAATCTCTCTCTCTGGATATAAATATATACATATATATGTGTAAATATGTGTAAATAGATTTTATACTTATAAATATATTATTATGTATTATTTATATATTATATATATTAGAGAGAGAGTGTTGGAAATGCTCAGAAACCTGCAAGAAGCACTTGGTTCTCAAAAGGAGATCAGAATTGAGTCTGCCTCTGCCCGGGCCCCCCCCCGCCCCAATGAATGCCGCTTCATTAGGAGAAAATATTGGCTAAATTATGCAATCTCTGCTGACTTCCAGTCACATTCCCCTAGTATCATGAGTATGAGAGTTGGAGTGACTGTGAACTCTACAGTGAGCCCTGGTGTTTCTCTGAGCCACCTGTCTTACAAGCCACATGTTCTGTCTTCAGATGAGCAGTTTGCTGCTCAAGTGGAGGTGGCTGGAGCCCGCAGGCAGAAAGGAGAACCCTTCTCCTGCACTCTGTGTGGCCACCCACAGACATGGGGACACACATCACTCTTGTGAACAGGTTTACAGCCAGGAACGGCTTCTTGGAATGGAAGCTTCGCCGTTCCAAATGCATCTATCATCTTGTCAACCTCCCTGGCTGTTGGGGGGAATTTGAGAACTGACTTTTTACATTGAAACATTCGGAATGGCTCACTCTTAAACTTAGGACTCTTTGAAGTGGAAATGTGCTTGCCACTCAGACTGTTCTTTTACATAGGCTCTCAAAACCTGCACTCTCACCACCGAGACACGCCATGTTTTCCCTCAGTCCTGCCTGCTTGTTACAGAGACTGTATGCTCAGCCGTGTGGGTTACTGGGAGAAGCACGGGATTTGGAATGACTTGGACGGGGACTTGAGTTTTACATCTGAATTTTTCTAGCTGTCTGACTTTGAGCAAAGTTCTCAAACTCTCTGTACTAGAGTTCTTTGTTGTGTAGAAATGAGATAGCAGCGATTGTAATCCCTACCGTACTAAGTTTATCAGTCGGCTCAGGCTAGGTCATGCTGCATAACAAACAATTTCAGTGGTTTAAAACAGGAATGATTTATTTGCTCACTCACACTACATGTCCATCACATGTTGGCGTGGAGCACAACTCCATCTTCTTTCGCATGGGCTGACAGGGGCACCAGCTGAAATACCACTGGCCATCATGACAGGGGAAGGGAACGTGGAGAATCATGAATTAACTCTGAAATGCTTTCCATCCAGAAGTGACACACTCATAGATCTGGGTAGATTACAAAGCCACACCTAACTTTAAGGAGAGAAGGAAGTGCAATCCCTCTGCCTATCTGGAAGGAAAGTAGAACTAGAAATTTGGGCTAATATTCCCCATACCAAAGTCTGAGGAGGAGCATGTGGGAGAATCCCTTAGATGGGAGAGGGTTTTGGAGACTGTAAAGCCTTTTCACATTCATTACTATCCTCAGAATATTCTGGCCACTGGGATGACTACCTTATAACTGAGAACCACCACACCTTCCAATGTCATGTCTATTTTCATGTTTACAGTCACATTGGTGTCAAGAAATACAACTGTAATTATTGAGAGCTAAGGAGAAAAAAACACAGATAAACTTAATATGAAAAGATGCAGTAGTGCAAAATGAGGACCAACTGACAGATTATGGAATGCTTCTGGAACTCCGGAAGAGCGTTGGTGTAACAGTCAGCACCATATTCTTATTTCAAGTGGTGATTTGGTTCTGTAAAACAAAAATATTCTTCACCTTAAAATATTTTTATTTTAAAATTTGAACGTTTATATTTTGAAATCTGAATGTTACTACTTTTTAAAAAATTTATTTATTTAAGTAGGCTCCACACCCAGCATGGAGCCCAATGCAGGGCTTGAACTCAAGACCTTGAGATCAAGACCTGAGCTGAGATCAAGAGTCCATCACTCAACCGACTGAGCCACCCAGGGACCCCAAATATTACTGCTTTTTTGGCTAAGTTTATATTTAATTCATCAATGCATTTGCATTAGACTGCTATATAAGGGCTATAAGCTAGTTTCATATTTGTACTTTGTAGGGGACACTTGTTGACCTTTTTTGCCACCAAGGCCTCCTTCCGTATAGAGAAGCTGAAACCAGGGATTTGCTTTCCCAGCTTCCCTTGCAGCTAGAGAACAATCACATGACCTGGGTCCACCAATCAGATGCACCCTCACCAGACTTCGATCAGAAGCTTAGGATGGAAAAAAGGAGAAAGGGTATAGAGAACCCTTTCAGAGGAGGTTGGCAGCTAGGGTGGCTGAGGATGGTTTCTGCAGAAACAGCTTTGGCATCTAAGCCAGCACAGGACCCAAATGGGTCTCCGTAGGGTGAGTTCTGCCTTTGTTTGGATGTTGTGGGGTCTTGTTCCTTGTTCTCTGGTCCTCAGGGAGTGTCTAGAAACCACTCTACATCTTTTCATTAATACGTTTTCTCTTTTTATTGGCCACCGCTGTTTTCTGTTGTTTGCATCATACATCTGAATACTGAAGTGATATTAAAATAAAAATAATCTGTGTCAATCGTCAGCCTCCACAAGAAGCATCCCCTCCCCCAAAAGGATTGGGTACATAATCTAAATCTGATCGTTGCTAACCCCGTGAGCCTCTTATTTTAAAATGACAAGACTGAGGATGTGAAAGGAGAAGGGAAGTGCCAGGGTCTCGCAGTGGGTGAGCAAGAGCCCAGAGCAGGACCCAGATTTCTTGCCTTCAGGCTCCAAGTGCCTTCCAATGAAGCAGCCCAGCTGGGGCACGCTGGCCTTCTCTGGGGCTGTGGCAGGTGGGGAGGACATGAAGCATGAACAGGAGCTGATAAGGGAACCTGCACTTCTAGCTATAGCTGTCTGCACCCCCTCTGAGCATCCAGGCAAGGGGCACCCCAGGACTCATCACTAAGGGCTGCTGGCCATGGACCCGAATGCAAGGGGGGATGGGGTGCGGCAAACAGCCCAGGGGCTCCCGGAGCCACCAGACAATCGCCCCACAGTCCACAGCCCTCCTGTAAACAAGCTGTTGTGCCTGAAAGAACATGATAATAGCAGGTCCTGCCATCCTGCCCTCTCTCTGTGTCGGGGAAGGTCTGCAATTACCGTCTTAACCGACTCTGATATGGTTCACAAAGGGTATACATTTCCCAAAGCTGTATACAATTTCTGCAAACTCTCTCCTCCTCTCTCTCGTCTTCTAGGGCTGGGGGCTCAGGCTCCCTCCCTCCAGCCTCACCCCTCGGACTTCGGTGAGGCCAATGGTGAGGCATACGCAAGAGAACATAACAGCAGAGCCTTCCTTCCTCACCCATAATACATCGCGGCACCAAGCGAGTTGGGTTGGAGCTGGGGGAGGTGTGGTGAGGAAGAGTCCCCATCGGATGTCCCTGCCTGACCTTCACTGCACCCGGACCTTCTATGTCAAAGAGCCGGGCCTTTTGGCAAAGTACGGCTCTCATAAACTACCTGCTGAGCAACCTTTATCTTGGAGAATACCAAAGGATCTTCTACACACAAAGCCAAGTTTAGATGCCTGCAAAGGAGCATGTTAAAAAGTGTATCTGCCCAGGCATGAGCCAAGGGACAGGGGGTGGGGTGAGTGGTCTGGACAGGCCTGACCCGAGTCTCTGAAAAGTAGTTCTTGGCACCCACCACTCACCGTGGGCCCCTCAGGCCCAGAAACTGGTGTTGGGGAGGTGCCACCAATAAGGAGAGGGGCTGGGAAGTGCAAAGAGCAGGAGCCAAGGAAACTTCTGGGCTGGAGAGAAAGCCATCAAGAGTGCCTGAATCCAACCTCATCTTCACTTAATCTCTGTGTGCTTTTGCTCCTCACCTGCAAAATGGGGGTGATAATTCTACCAATCAGGACAAGCTCGGTTATCCTGCAATGACTAACCACCCCCAAAAGCTCGGCGGCTTCCAACAACCCAGGCTTATTTCCCGCTCAGGTGATAGGTCTGTTGCGGGTCAGTTGGGAGTTTCTGCACATTGCAGTCGGAGCGGGGACCAGCTCAAACGTTGCTGGTGAATGGACTAGAGGGAGAAAGAATGATGGAGGTCTTGAGCCAGCAATCCCTATAAACAACGTGTGTCTCTTTTGTTCATGTTCGTGGGCCAAAACTAGTGTCCCGATCCATCCAACCACAGGGAGCCAGAAAACGGAGTCTTACCATGTGTCCAAAATACCCAGTGAACAGCAGTAATGCTTACCACGATAATCACAGAATGGACTTCTAAGGATATTGAGGAAAGGAAATGACCTAAATTTGCATTAAGTCCTACATGAGATATGAGTATACGCTGTTTGTATTGTGATGATGATGGTGGTGGTGGTACTTATTAGTAAGAATATTAAAATAGGGGCGCCTGGGTGGCTCAGTCGGTTAAGCGACTGCCTTCGGCTCAGGTCATGATCCCAGGGTCCTGGGATCGAGCCCCGCGTCGGGCTCCCTGCTCCGCGGGAAGCCTGCTTCTCCCTCTCCCACTCCCCCTGCTTGTGCTCCCTCTCACTGTGTCTCTCTGTGTCACATAAATCAATCAATCAATCAATCAATCAATCTAAAAAAAAAAAGAATATTAAAATAGGACCCGAATAGGGGCGCCTGGGTGGCTCAGTCGGTTAAGCGACTGCCTTCGGCTCAGGTCACGATCCCAGGGTCCTGGGATCGAGCCCCGCATCGGGCTCTCTGCCCCGCAGGAAGCCTGCTTCTCCCTCTCCCGCTCCCCCTGCTTGTGCTCCCTCTCACTGTGTCTCTCTGTGTCACATCAATCAATCAATCAATCAATCAATCAATCTAAAAAAAAAAAGAATATTAAAATAGGACCCGAATAGGGGCGCCTGGGTGGCTCAGTTGGTTAAGCATCTGTCTTCAGCTCAGGTCATGATTTTGGGGCCCTGGAATCGAGCCCCAAGTCAGGCTCCCTGCTCAGCGGTAGTGGTGGTGGGGGGGGGTCTGCTTCTCCCTCGCCCTCTGCCCCCCCATTCATTCTCTCTCCCTCTCTCAAATAAATAAATAAAATGTTAAAAAAAAATAGGGCCCAAGTAAACTATCAATGAAGGTAATCACTGTTCCAAACTGCTATTAAAATGATATTAGAGGGGGCGGAGCAAGATGGCGGAGGAGTAGGAGACCTGGATTTCGTCTCCTCTCAGGAATTCAGCTGGATAGGGATCAAACCATTCTGAACACCTACAAACTCAACAGGA
>NW_028011141.1:0-838 GCF_054177405.1 Leptonychotes weddellii
AATCTCAGATCTGTACCTCTGAAACAAATAATGCAATATATGTTAAGAAAAAAAAAAGAAGAAGAAGGTAGCGGGAGGGGAAGAATGAAGCGGGGGAAATCGGAGGGGTGGACGAACCATGAGAGACGATGGACTCTGAAAAACAAACTGAGGGTTCTAGAGGGGAGGGGGGTGGGAGGATGGGTTGGCCTGGTGGTGGATATTGAGGAGGGCACGTTCTGCATGGAGCACTGGGTGTTATGCACGAACAATGAATCATGGAACACTTCATCTAGAACTAATGATGTAATGTATGGGGATTAACATAAGAATAAAAAAAAAGGGGTTTTATGTTTAATCCAATTAAAAGTATACTTTAAATCATTTTATATGTAAATTGAACTATGTTCAGAAGTGGATAATATTCTTGATGTTTATATCAAGGGATTGCTAATACATTAAAGTACAACATGTATTATTTAAACTTTTTATTTTGGGATAATTGTAGATTCACATGCAGTTTTGAGAAATAGTGCAGATGATCCTGTGTACCATTTACCTAGTTTTCCAGTGGTCATGACTTGTATAACTAGAATACCATTTCACAAGTAAGATATTAACATTGAAACCATCCACTGATCATTTTCAGATATCCTCAGGTTTACTTGTACTCACTCATTTTTATGTGTGAGTGTATTTAGTTCCATACAATTTTGTTATATTTATATGTTCAAGTATCCACCACCATGGTCAAGGTACTGAAGAGTTCCATAACCACATTCATCTCTCATGTTGTTCTTTTATGAAAATGCTCACTTCTTTCTCCCCCTCTCATCCCATCCTGACCATTGACAATCAC
>NW_028011142.1:0-838 GCF_054177405.1 Leptonychotes weddellii
CTCTTTGCCCTGATAACAAATGAACTTTATACGATAAACAATCTTTACCGTCTCTATCTCTCTGACATGATGCATACTTGCATCCAAGCTAGAGGGAGAAAAAGGGTAGGCTTACCTCTTCCTGAGCACTTTACAGTTTGCTTTTCCTTTAAGAAGATTTTCTTGGATATGCATAAGTAATGCTTCCCTACAGTTCGTAGATTTATTTTGCACTAATGCCTTAGAAAAACCAATGTTTTAAAACTCGTTTCTATAAGTACTCTTTCTTCTGTTTATATTGGTTCATGTCTAGGCTAAGAAGATGCTCATCGAAGCAGTGAAACAGGAAACACAAATATGTCTTCAGTGGGATCGTTTTTTACTTTGTTGCTGCGCTTTGCCACCCTTGTGCCTTTCTGCAAATGAAAGAACTATTTTCTTTGTACTTTCCCGAGTTAATGAGAATTTAGATGCAGATATTTAGAAAACAGAATTTTGTCAAGTATAATTAGCATTCAAACAATGCCAGAAAATTTATATTGGGCAAAAAAGGGAAAGAAGATTAAGGACCACACCACATGCAGAAAAGTTTTCTTTATGGGATTTAAAAAATGATTTCAATGGTAAGTCTTTTCTGGGATGAGAGAATTTTAATGACAATGAACATATTGTTAAGAGAAGTCACATTTCTTATTTGCCACCTGAGAACAATGGCAATGTTTACTTCAGCCACCACCAAAGTGTCAGGGAAAGGACTATCAACTCGGTTTGAGCAAATGGAGAGAACACAGTTTAAAACCTACTGCTACTTCTGTTGTTATGGTTTTAAAAAGATGATGTGGAGTTCCAGTGATAAATT
>NW_028011143.1:0-838 GCF_054177405.1 Leptonychotes weddellii
TGAACATTTGGTGAATAATACCGCCACCACATTGTGGGGCTACTTCTGACCCAGAAGTAACTCAAAATGGTCTGATCTAAAGCATATTATAGCATGGAAATATGAATTATCTTGTGAATATAGGCGTGGTCAATCTCAATCTAAATGTTTCTAAGGCCAAAAAAATCTATGTGATTTTTCCCTAATAACTTATATTAACAACATATTGAGAAAACACCATTTTCATAATTATTCACAATTATTCATATCAATCTAGAAATAATGGAAAACCTATGTATACTGAATTTACAAATGTCATCATACATTAAAAGGATAAAGATGTGTCAAATGGAAAACAGTTATAAGTATTTCATAGATTTACAACCCACTGGTATACTCTTCACAGTTAAGCCGCAAAAGCTTTTCTTTTGAAAATTAATTCAGATATTGTAAATTTAAAAATTTTAAAAAGGCATACACGAAACAAGGCTCTGGAACAATTTTCTTTTTGTCACATGTTCTTTAAAATTTCCAGTTACTGTCTTAAATCACGACAAATACATAAGTCTGCTTGAGATTCTCTCTCCCTCTGCCCCTCCCTCCTCTCTCTCCCCCTTCCCTGAAAAGTAAATAAACAAATAAATAAACACTAGGTAGAGCCCTACTATGAAACCTCCTACCCTTTTCCTGGGAGGGAATAAAGTAAGAGCGCAGTGAGTTTTCAGGTGGAGAATTCTATTAAGGAGGCAGCCCCTCCTCAGAACAGAGCTCCCGGCTCTGCACCTTGTTGCTGGCCATTCCGTGCACGGCAGGGCGCTTACAGTGTCTGTGATCTCCCCCCGACTAGATGCCAGCAGAA
>NW_028011144.1:0-838 GCF_054177405.1 Leptonychotes weddellii
GGAGGACTGTGAGACGAGGCACGACATGTGGGCAGACCACGGCGTCAGCCCAGCAGGCCACAGCTAGGGGCTTAGCTTGGTCCCAGGCACGGTGGTGGGATCTACTCTCCAAGTAGGCCATTCCTGCCTTTGTGCGGAGAACTAACGCAGGGGAGACAGAGTGGAACCAAGATGGAGAGTTTGGGAGGTTCTTGTGGTTGGCCAGGTGCAAGATGACCAGGGCCCACGGCAGGGTGGGGAGTGGACGTGGAGAGGAGGGGGGAATCTGGAGAGAAAGGTAAAATTGGCAAGGTCTGGTGATCGCCCAGCTTGCGAGAAGGTTGCTCTCTGACCCTCCCTTCTGGTTTAGATGGCGGTTTCTGTGCTGGTTCTGCTGAGTGTGAATGTCCACACAGATGCAGAAACAGGTTTGTGCAGAAGGGTCATGCCATGGAACATTCATGCAAATAGATCCAGGCCATACTGGGAGATAGAAGTCGGAAACCTGGGCCCGTGGTCTTGGCTGGAGAAATAAATGTGGGAATCGGCGGCAGAAAGACTGCGGAGGCGCCAGTGTGAGTCAAGTGCGGGGGCAGTCGCACCAGATGGCCAGGGAGCACTGACGCAGGGAGTGGGGGAGAGATTAGAATAAGAGTTTAGAGGAGGTGAGGTCACCCTGGGGGGGACGCAGTGTGGAATGTGATGCCCAAAGTACCAAGGGAAGATGGAGGAGGCTTAGGGCAGGAAGAAAGCAAGAAGAATGAGCGGTGGGATCAAAATCTGGTTAAGTAGCAATCGGGTGCAAAAAGTAAGTCGAAGAGAGTGGTTCGAGTCTAGACTGAAAGCAGCAACAAATGGG
>NW_028011145.1:0-838 GCF_054177405.1 Leptonychotes weddellii
CCCTCTCCCCAGAGACACCAGAGGGAGAATTGATCCTAAAGCACAAATCTGTCACCCAAGTGGCCCCTGACATAAGGAGAAAACTACAAAAAAAATGCCTATTGGCCTCGATAATTCCCTGGATACCTTATTGAAGACTGCTAATACAGTCTAATGGAGACCGACAGGAGCCACGGGAAAGGGAGAGAAGAGACCAGAAAAAGGCTGTTTTTCTAGTTGCAGCCCTGAGAGGACAGGACTTTCCACAGACCCAAAAGGCTTCAGGTGATGCTCTGCCTGCGGACAGGAGGGACACTATCGTCGAGATTGTCCTCAGAGGCGCCCTCAGGCTTGCCCAACATGCCAAGGTGGCCATGGGGAAAGAGACTGCTCCCTGGGATGTAGGTCTGGGGCATCAGTCCTATCCCCGGGGCTCAACAGGATTAATGGCACCCGAGGCTTTGTTTTTGGCTCCTGTCATGCAGAACACTATCACCACCCAGGAGCCTCGGGTAATTATGGAAATAGAAGGAGCCTTAACTGATTTCCTTCTTGATACAGGGGCCACTTGCTTGGTCCTTCTCTCCAATCCTGGCCGGCTCACGGCTCATAAGGTAATCGTAAGAGGTGTCTTGGGGAAGTCTTAACTCGTTATTTTTCAGAACCCCTCTGTTGTATATGGGAGGGGATAATGTTTTCATGTTCCTTTCTGATCATGCCCGAAAGTCTTGCCCCATTGTTGGGAAGAGATGTATTAGCTCAAATGAAGACCACAATTCTGGTCACCCCAGGCCAATTCCTTTGTCTCCCACTAACCGAAGTCACAGTCGACTCACGAGTGTGGGCTACACAAGGAAAA
>NW_028011146.1:0-838 GCF_054177405.1 Leptonychotes weddellii
GTGGTTCCCAAATGTCTTTGCTGGAGGCGGAATTGCCCCGCCTTGCCAGGTCTGGGCTAAGTAATCTGCTCGGGTTTGCTCTTGGGAGCTTTTGTTCCCTGCAAGCTTTCCGTACAGCTTTGGAGGACAAGAGTGAAAATGGCGGCCTCCCAATCTCCACCCCAGAGGAGCTGAGAACTCGGGGCCCCGCTCCTCAGTGCGCCCCCAGAGAAAAGCAGTCACTCCCGTCTCCCCAGTCTCCAGCCGCACTCCATGCTCACCCGGCCTGTGACCGAGCATTTCTATCTCTGGCACCCAACTGGTGTGGAGTCTCCAAACCCAGCAGATCCCCACGGTGCACTCCCATGCCACGCCTCCCAGGGTAGGAAGGGGAGTCTCCCCGATCTGCCGCTTGTTTTGTCCCTGCTGGAGGAGCAGTGGCCCGACTGTGCCGTGGATCATGGTTTATGGCAACCTCGAGCTGAGAGCCCGCGCCTCGGCTCTGTCTCTGCAACCGGCTTCCCCGCTCCAATATCTGGGAGCTCTGCTGCACTCAGGAACCCCCGGTCTTTCTGTGACCCCCCGAGTCCTGAGACACACTGTCCCGCGAGGGTTCCACCCCCAACTTAGCCACCAGAGCGACGTCCCTCAGCGGAGCCAACTTCTAAAAGTTCTGATTTTGTGCTCTGCGGCTCTATCACTTGCTAGAAGCAGCCAACGGAGGCCCCTCCCCCGCCGCCTATCTTCCCAAATATTGCCTCAGATTCACTTCTCTGCACGTCCTACCTTCCAGAAAGTGGTCGCTTTTCTGTTCAGAGAGTTTCTGCTATTCTTTTCTTCGATCTCCTGTTGAGTTCGT
>NW_028011147.1:0-838 GCF_054177405.1 Leptonychotes weddellii
ATCCCTCCCACCCCACCCCCCACTCCAGCAACCCTCAGTTTGTTTCCTGCGATTAAGGAGGAATTGAAATCTTAATTGTCAAAATGCCATTAAATAGTAAGTGTCACACAGCCAGATTACAAATATCTGCCTTAAAATTTAGAGTACTTGTAGATACCCAATGATAATTCTTACACATAGGCTAATTAGAGCCTGAACATACATAAAGGAATGCGTAGATAATTCTAGATGCTTAATTGTCGGTCAGTTTTACTGAGGAAGATTAAAATACATGAATCTGTGTATTTAAAAAATAACAAAATAAGTGACAATATGAACATACGCTCTTTTTTTGCATTTTTTTTAAAGATTTTATTTATTTAGAGAGAGAGCACTCATGAGAGCAGAGGGAGGGGCAGAAGGAGAGGGGGAGAGAGAATCTCAAGCAGACTCTGCACTGAGCATGGAGCCTAATGTGGGGCTTGCTCCCACAACCAGGAGATCATTACCTGAGCCGAAACCAAGAGTTGGTCACTTAACCGACTGAACCACCCGGGTGCCCTGAATATATATATATTTTTAAAGGTTTTATTAATTTACTCATAAGAGACAGAGAGAGAGGCAGAGGGAGAAACAGGCTCCCCACTGAGCAGGGAGCCCGATGTGGGACTTGGTCCCAAAACCCCGGGATCACGACCCGAGCCAAAGGCAGACGCTCAACCATCTGAGCCACCCAGGCGCCCGCCCTGAACATACTCTTAATGTGTAAAAATAAAACACCTTATCGAATAGGCTTATTGAATGTATATGGTGAGTCATTTCTGGCCCCACACAACTACTGTCAAGATATGTTTGCTGC
>NW_028011148.1:0-838 GCF_054177405.1 Leptonychotes weddellii
CCAGAAAGTGGTCGCTTTTCTGATGAGAGAGTTGTCGCTCTTCTTTTCTTCAATCTCCTGTTGAGTTTGTAGGTGTTCAGAATGGTTTGATCCCTATCCAGCTGAATTCCTGAGAGGAGACGAAATCCAGGTCTCCTACTCCTCCACCATCTTGCTCCTCTTCAACAAATTTTATTGGAAATATTAGAAAGCCACATGCAGAAGAATAAAACTGGACCATTTCCTTACACCACACACAAAAATAGACTCAAAATGGATGAAAGACCTCAGTGTGAGACAGGAGTCCATCAAAATCCTTGAGGAGAACACAGGCAGCAACCTCTTCAACCTCAGCCACAGCAACTTCTTCCTGGACACATCACCAAAAGCAAGGGAAGCAATGGCAAAAAGGACTATTGGAACTTCATCAAGAAAAAAGCTTTACCCAGCAACGGAAGCAGTCAACAAAACCAAAGGACAACCTACTGAATGGGAGAAGATATTTGCAAATGACATATCAGATAAAGGGTTAGTATAAAAGCTATAAAGAACTTATCAAACTCAATATCCAAGGAAAAAATAATCCAATCAAGAAATGGGCAGAAGACATGACCAGACATTTTTCCAAAGAAGACATTCAAATGGCCAACAGACACTTGAAAAAGTGCTCAACATCGCTCAGCATCAGGGAATTACAAATGAAAACAATGAGATACCACCTCATACCAATCAGAATGGCTAAAATTAACGTCAGGAAACGACAGATGTTGGCGGGGATGCGGAGAAAGGGGAACCCTCCTACACTGTTGTTGGGAATTCAAGCTAGTGCAGCCACTCTGGAAAACAGTATGGAGGTTCC
>NW_028011149.1:0-838 GCF_054177405.1 Leptonychotes weddellii
TTCTCATAGTGTTGGGATGATTAAATGAAATAATCCATATAAATAGTATCTTCCCTGTGACAAGTACTTAATAAATATTAGCTGTTATGAGTAGTCAGAATGTGGTAATTAGGACATTCAAGAAAAGCTTGAGTCCAAACATGTAAGGTGCCTAGTGCTCGTTGATGGCTCTCCCTGTCCCTCGGACTTATTTCCATCCATCTCTTTGATACCCAGGGAAGTTCAGGGAGGGGGTGGAGTGGAGATACGGTTTGCACCTGCTGTTCCCTCTACCTGAAACAATCTGTCTTCAGTGCTCTGCACTTCCTTCAGGTCTCTGTTCAAATGTGACCTCAGAGAGACACCCTCCCCATTGTACCACAACTCAAATGTGACCTCAGAGAGACACCCCCCATTGTACCACAACAGCCACCTCTCCACCCCATCCCAGTCACCCTCCATCGTGTGTTTATTACCTGATGCAGTTTGCATTTGTTTATTAGTTTAGCTCTCTTCTTCCACCCCCACTCCTGTGAGCTCCATGAGAGCAGGGACTCTGTCTCTCATTCTCTGCTGCACCCCCAGGACCTCCCAGCACAGTGCTTGCTGAGCATTTGGTGAATGAATGGGCTCTGTGTTCCCCCGGGGCAGACATGCCTACCAAGGGGTGGTGCCTTGCACAGAGCGCCTTCACTCCATCTCTCTTGATGTGTGCTGACCGATGCCCATGTGTAGGAAGGTGGTAGTGAGGACTCTGAGAAGGTCTGGGTGGGCTGGAGGGATGCCAGGCACATAAGGAGTGCTCTGGCTTGTTCCTCGTGACTCAGAACAAGAGACCTGCAAGGAAGGCCAGGGATGG
>NW_028011150.1:0-838 GCF_054177405.1 Leptonychotes weddellii
AAACAAAACCCCTGTCTCAGTGATCTGGTATTAAAGTGTGGAAGGTGTGGGGAGTGGTGAGATAGATAATACACAAAATAAGCAAATATGTAGTACATTAGGCTATAGACGTGCTAAGGAGAAAAAGCAGAGGAAAGGACAGGAGATGTTGGGTGGGAAGGGTGCAAAGTTACATGGGGTGCTGAGGGAAATCTTCACTGAGAAGCTAAAATTCTTGAGCAAAGACCTCAAGGATGCGAGAGACTGAGCCAGGATGATCCCTGGGGAAAGATGATTCCAGGCACTCGGACTAGCGCGTGCCTCCTTCTAGAACAAGGGGGCAGTTGGTGTGGTTGCAGCGAAGTAAGTGGGAGGAGAATCTGAGGGGAGAGGGTCAAAGGCACAATTGAGGACCAGATCTTTTTCAGTGGGAATGAAGTGGAAAGACGCTAGAGAGTTTGCACAGAAGAGTGACACAATCTAACATAAAAATGGACCAAATACTAAAAAGATGTTAATAATTCCCAAATTAATCTGCACAATGTAACTCTGATGGGATTTTTCAATGGAATGTGACAAGTTGATTTGTTGCCCTGGCTTAGCAGTGTTAAAAGACAAACTGAGGCATTTTCAGATTTCTGAGTTTGAGCAAACATGGATTGAAACAGAGCAGTGCCCAACAGGAGATAGTTAGGAGCGCTCCCCAGACAAGAGAGAGGGGAAAGGTTCTTTTTTTGTTTTTTTTTTTCTTAAGATTTTATTTATTTGCGAGAGAGACAATGAGAGACAGAGAGCATGAGAGGGAGGAGGGTCAGAGGGAGAAGCAGACTCCCTGCTGAGCAGGGAGCCCGATGTGGGA
>NW_028011151.1:0-11743 GCF_054177405.1 Leptonychotes weddellii
AAAAAATATTTTTAAAAAAGAAAGAAAACTCTATATCTGTAATAGGATGGTGAGTTAACTACTTAACTAGAGTATAAAGATCAAAGGAAAGAGTACTAAGTAATTATAGCTACTATGATGTGTTAACAAATACACAAAATAAAAGAGGTTAATAATGACATCAAAAATATGAAAGGGTGGGAGTAAAAGGGTGAAGCTTTTATAGACGATCACAGTTAAGTTGCTATCAGCTTAAAATGGACTGTTTTATCTATGAGATGCCTTATGTAAGCCTCATGGTAACCACAAAGCAAAAAGCTAGCATGGAAGATAAAGGGGAAACGGAACATACCATCACAGAAAATCACCAATTTACAAAGGGAAGCAAAAACAAAGGAAAAAGGAAACAATGGAAATACAAAACAATAAGATGGCATTAGTAAACCTTCACATATCAAATACTCTAAATGAAAATGGACTGAATTTACCAATCAAAATGCACAGAGTGGCTGGATGGATAAAAAAATAACATTCAACTATATGCTGCCTACAAGACTCATTTCAGCTTTAAAGACACACACAGGCTCAAAGAGAATGGATGGAAAAAGATATTTCATACAAGTGGAAACCAAAAGAAATCAGGGATAGCTATATTTATATCAGACAAAATAAACTTTAAACCAAAAATGATAACAAAAGAAGGTCATTATATAATGACAAAAGTGGCAATCCATCAGTAAAATATAACAATCATAAATATATATGCACCTAACACTGGAGCACCTAAATATATTAAGCAACTACTAACAGATTTGAAGAGAGAAACAACAGTACAATAATAGAGGAATTAAGTACCCCACTCAGAGCAATGGTTAGGTCATTTTCCAGACAAAAAATCAACAAGGATATGATGGACTTGAACCATACTTTGGATTAAATTAATCCAAAAGACGTTTTCATAACATTCTATCCAACAGAAGTAGAATGTAGGTTCTTCTCCAGTGCATATGCAACATTCTCCAGTTAGACAATATGATAGGACACAAATCAAGTCTTACCAAATTTAAGGAGACTGAAATCATACCAAGTGTCTTCTCCAGTCACAATGGTATGAAGCCAGAAGTAAACAAGAGGAAAGCTGCAAAATCTACAAAGATGTGGAAATTAAACTGGTTTCCTGGAAAACCAGTAGATCAAAGAAAAAATTAAAAGCAAAATAAAAAAAATTCAAAACAAATGAAAATGGAAACATGATATACCAAAACCTATAGATGCTTTATGTAAAAGCAATTTTGAGAAGGCAGTTTATACTGATAAATGCATATATTAGAAAAAAGAAAAATCTTAAATAAACAACCTTACTTTACATTTCCAGAAAATAGAAAAAGAACAAAATAAGCCCAAAATTAGCAGGAGAAAGGAAATAATAAAGATCAGAGTGGAAATAGAGACAGAAAAAACAATAGAAAAAAATTAATGAAATTAAGATCTAGTTGTTTGAAAAGATAAACAAAATTGACAAACCATTAGCTAAACTAAGAAAAAAAAAGACTCAAATCAGAAATGAAAGAGGAGGGATTACAACTGCTACTATAGAAATACATAGGATCATAATATGGCAACAAATTGGATAACCTAGAAGAAATTGAGTATATTCCTAGAAACATGCAATCCACCAAGAATCAATCAGTAAGAAACAAAATTGGAATAAACCAATAACAAGTAAAGAGATTGAATCAGTAATCAAAAACCTCCCAACACAGAAAAGCCCAGACCCAGAGGTCTTCATTGAATTCTACCAAACATGCCAGTCTTTCTCAACTCCTTCTAAAAAATTGAGGAGAAACAAATGTTTCCAAACTCATAAGACTATCCTGATACCAAAG
Source organism: Leptonychotes weddellii (assembly GCF_054177405.1). NCBI lineage: Eukaryota > Metazoa > Chordata > Mammalia > Carnivora > Phocidae > Leptonychotes > Leptonychotes weddellii. Next base: position 1,866 of record NW_028011151.1, read on the forward strand.
ACAGATATGGAAACTAGAAGAAAACTATAAACCAATATTTCTGATGACTATAGATGCAAAAATGCTCAATGAAATATTAGCAGACCAAATTCAACAACATATTAAAAGGATTAAACATCATGACCAACTGGGATTTATCCCTGGGATATAAGGGTGGTTCAGTGTGTGCAGATCAATTAATGTAATAAACCACATTAACAAAATGAAGGATGAAAATCATATGATCATCTCAACAGATGCAGAAAAAGCATTTGACAAAAACAACATTCTTTTACTATTAAGACCCTCAACAAACTGTATATAGAAGGATCATACCTCAACATAATAAATGTCATATATGACACATTCATAGCTAATATTACACTCAATGGTGAAAAATTAAAAGCTTTTTCTCTAAGATCAGGAACAAGACAAGGGTGCCCACTCTCACCACTCTTATTCAACATAGTACAGGAAGTCCTAGCTAGAGCAATTAGTAAGAAAAAAAATCCAAATTGAAAAAAAGTAAAATTGTCATTATTTGCAGATGATATGATCTTACACATAGAAAATCCTAAAGACTCAACGAAAGACTTGTAACTAATCAATGAATTCAATAAAGTTTCTGGATATAAAATTAATGTACAGAAATCAGTGCTGTTTCTACACCCTAGCAAGGAAACACCTGAAAAAGAAATAAAAGTATCTCACTGACAGTAGCATCAAAAACAATAAAATACTTAGGAATAAATTTAACCAATGAAGTGAAAAAAGTCTGTACAGTGAAAACTGTAAGACTTGATGAAAGAATTTGAATTTAAGAAAAAAAAATGAACATGGGGTGGGAGGCAGAGAGAGGCAAACCAGGAAACAGACTCATAAAGAACAAACTGAGGGTTACTGGAGGGTGGTGGGTGGGGGATGGGTTAAATAGGTGATGGGGATTAAGGAGGGCACTTGCAATAAGCACCGGGGATTGTATGGAAGTGATGAATCACTAAAGTCTACAACTGAAACTAACATTATACTGTATATTAACTAACTGGAATTTAAATAAATACTTGGAAAGGAAAAAAAGAATTTTAAAAAGTCACAAACGAATGGAAAGATACTCTGTGTTCATGGATCATAAGAATTAATATTGTTAAAATGTCTACACTACCCAAAGCCATCTATTGATCAGTGTAATCCCTAACAAAATTACAATGACATTTTTCACAGAGAAAACACAATCCTAAAATGTGTATGGAAACACAAAAGACCCTGAACAGAAAAAACAATCCTGAGAAAGAACAAGGCCAGAAGCATCACACTTCCTGATTTCAAATTATACTACAAGTTATAATAATTAAAACAATATGGTCCTGGATAAAAATAGACCCATGGACCAACGGAACAGAACAGAGAGCCCAGAATTAAATCCCTACGTATATAGTCAACTAATACTTGACAAGGGAAACAAGAACACTCAATGGAGCAAAGATAGTCTCTTCGACAAATGGTGTTGGGAAAACTGGATAACCACATGTAGGAAAGTGAAATTGGGCTCCTATCTTATACCACCCACAAAAATTAACTCAAATGGATTCAAGATTTAAACATAAGGCCTGATACCTTTAAACTCCTAGAAGAAAACATGGGGAAGAAAATCCTTGACACTGGATTGGGCAATGATTTTTTGGATATGACACCAAAAGCCACAAGCAACAAAAGCAAAAATAGGACTACATCAAACTAAAAAGCTTCTGCATAGCAGAAGACACAACCAACAAAGTGAAAAGACAACTTACAGAATGGGACAAAATATTTGCAAAATATATATCTGTCAGATAAGGGGTTAGTATACAAAATATGTCAAGAATTCATACAAGACAATAACAACAACAACAATCTAATTTTAAAAATGGGCAGAGGAGCTAAATAGATATTTTTCCTAAGAAAACATCCAAATGGCCAATGGGCACATAAAAAGATGTTCAACATCAATAATCAACAGGGACATGCAAATCAAAACCACAATGACATATCACCTCACACCCGTTAGAATGGGGATCATCAAGAAGAGATAGCAAGTGCAGGCAAGAATGTGGAGAAAAAAGAACACTTGTACACTATTGGTTGGAATGTAAATTGGGTCAGCCACTGTGGAAAACAGTATGGAGGCTCCTTTAAAAATTAAAAATAGAACTATCATATGATCCAGCGATTCCACTTCCTTTTTTTTTTTTTTAAAGATTTTATTTATTTATTTGAGACAGAATGAGAGAGAGAGAGAGCACATGAGAGGGGGGAGGGTCAGAGGGAGAAGCAGGCTCCCTGCCGAGCAGGGAGCCCGATGCGGGACTCGATCCAGGGACTCCAGGATCATGACCTGAGCCGAAGGCAGTCGCTTAACCAACTGAGCCACCCAGGCGCCCTCCAGTGATTCCACTTCTAACTATATATCTAAAGGAAATGAAAACAGGAGTTTGAAGATATGTATACACTCCCTTGTTTATTGCAGCATTATTCACAATGGTCAAGATATAGAAACAACTTAAGTGTCCATCAGTGGATGAGCAGATTAAAAATTTGTGGTATATAAACACAATGGAATATTGTTCAGCCCTGAGAAAGAAGGAAATCCTGCTATTTGCAACAACACATATGGGCCTTGATGGCATTATGCTACATGCTACAAGTTAGAAAGAGAAAGATATATACTGCCTGATATTACTTAAATGTAAAATCTAAAAAAACCAAGCTTGTAAACAGAGAGTAGAACGGTCGTTATTTAGTTTAGTTTAGGTTTTTCATTTTCTTGTTTTTTGTTTTTTTAACCAGAGGCTGGCAAAGCTGGGGGAGAATTGGGGATATGTTGTTTAAGAGTATAAATTGGGAGCTAGTAAATAACTAAGTCTTGGAGAGCCAATACACACACAGCACTGTGCTTATACTCAACATACTGTGCTATAAACTTCAAGGTTGCTAAGAGACTAGCTAGTAATTGTTCCTACAACAAAAGAGAAATGATAATTCTGTGAAGATACGGGGTGTTAGCTAAGGCTAGGGTGATAATCATAGTACAATGTAAAAATGTATCAAAACAATATATTGTACATGTTAAAGCTACACAACGTTATATGTCAATTGTATTTCAATTTTCAAAAAAATGACCTCTCTGCCTGGAGACAGTTTCACTAATCAAATCAAGAAATATTTTTTCAGTCAAAAGACCGAGATTGTTTCTACCAATGCATGTATTTTTGCTTGAAGTAGTTGTGTGTGTGCGTGTCTGTGTGTGTGTGCTTCCACATACAACATACTGACATGCTATTATCAAGCTATTTTGTGAGATCAGTGAGTTGTTCTTCCTTAGGAGTCTATTACAACGGGGCAATGTTAGATAATGCATGTGAGATATAACCAGTGAGGGTAGAACTTGGCATTTCCTAGAAAGGGCCTGATAGCCCAGAGGTTGGCAGTGAAAAAGAAAACACACTAATATATTTGGGAGAGTGCCCAGTATTTGCTAAGTGCTTAAAAAGATGTTTGTGGAATGAACATGATGAAGTCTTGAAGATCAGTTACTATTTTTCTTTGTAACAGGTCATGCTCATGCTTTTCTCATCTCTTCCAAGTTAAAGACTCTGATCCTATGTGTCCTTGTTGATAAAGATGGAGATATTAATACCTATCTAACTGGGTTGCGATGAAAATTAATGAAATACATCTCAGATGCAACTAATGAGGTATTAGGATGCTGTTATGTATGGATGGGAAACCACGTAACCCTGTGTTTGACATAATATATCGTCTCATGGCGGACAAACATTTTCCCCTTCACTCAATTTCTTACTTCCCCTAACTGCAACATGAAACAAGACCCTCATCTTTCCTTCTTCTTATGGTAAAAAATGTATGTTCAGCTGGGTATCTTCAGTGCTATTTAGTTGTTTTTTTTAATTCTGTTAATTTACAAAGAAATTGCTTAAAAATACATCCAGAGATGCTTTTTTTTTTTTTAAGAGAGAGACAGACCGCATGGGGGGGGGGGCAGGGAGCAGAAGGAGAGGGAGAGAGAGAATCTTAAGCAGGCTCCATGCCTAACATGGAGCCTGACACGGGGCTTTATCTCACGACCCTGAGATCATGACCTGAGCCAAAATCAAGAGTTGGAGGCTTGGGGCGCCTGGGTGGCTCAGTTGGTTGGGTGACTGCCTTCGGCTCGGGTCATGATCTCAGGGTCCTGGGATTGAGCCCCGCATCGGGTTCCCTGCTCAGCAGGAAGCCTGCTTCTCCCTCTCCCACTCCCCCTGCTTGTGTTCCCTCTCTCGCTGTCTTTCTCTCTGTCAAATAAATAAAATCTTTAAAAAAAAAAAAAAAGAGTTGGAGGCTTAAAGGACTGAGCCACCCAGGTGCCCCCAGAGATGCTCTATTAAAGCAGAAGCTTCTTTTCATAAAAGACCAGACTTCTTAGTTTTATTCTCTACTATCACTTACATAATTTAGAAAACAATGGTGATATTCATTCTGCACATTTTGTTTTGCATATATATTTATATGAAAATATAAAATACAGGTAGCTTGGAAACTCAAGTTCATTATCAGCATTTTACAGCATAATAAAGAATTCTTATTAAATAATGGACGGTTGTCATCCTCCATGACATATTTTCAACTGAAACCATCTGTTCTTATAAACAATGGCTGTGGCATACAATATATGGTGTTAAATTACATCCTTTGAAAGTCTGTTAAAATTAAGTAAATGGCTCCTTTTAAATATAACCATTACACTTTTTAAGTGTGAAGGGGATCTTATACATGACCAAAATTATGGTAGCCATACTAGGTATTAAATATTTTTCAAATTCTTTAAGCATTTGTATGGTTCTTTTGTCATTCTGCACTATATTATTTTTTTCAATTATATAACCATTATATTTATTTATATAAAACCATTTGCTGGTAGGTTTTAATGTAACCTTTAAGAGGAATAGATTCAAAAGTAAGTTTTGTGAATATAAACTGCTGCTTGCTTTGTTTAATACCAAACTCTCATCATTTGAATCATGCTTGGCTAATAATAGGAATTCAGTTAATATTTGTTGAGTAAAGGAGACACTGAAAGATATATGTTGAATGTTATGGGTTACCTATCAAAAATTACATAATTTGAAAATTCTTCACGCATTCCATTTCCAAGAAAGCCAACTCTCTGTACTAGTGGAAAAGAGTTGAATAACATGTTTCAGGCTTACTTAACTGTTTTGCATCACTTCTCAAATAATAAAAGCCCAATTATGAAGATCTCAGTCAATAAGTGAAGTTATAAAATACTAGTATATTCAATGCCCTAGAAAGTGGAAAGAGCAAACTTACTAATATTTTCATTTTCAGAATGAGGAAACAAAATCATCTAAGCTAAAAATGACAAAGTTGAGACTAATACTCATTCCATTTTGTTCCAGATCCCATGCTCTTAAACGTCTAGGCTATGTTATTGGTTCACTTCCTTCACTTCCCTTGGAACATCCCAGCATTCAGGGATTCTATGATAGTACAATGATGATACCCCTCACTATTAAAGAAAAAAAAGTATTGAGGTTAACTGAAATAAAGATGACTGAAGTAAAGCAGAGCAATAAACAAACTGGAGTATACTATATTATCCACTGCTCAAATACATACTTTACTGTAAGAAGAAAGAGGTAAAATGTAAAAATGATCTTCAAGGGAAGAACAAATGATAAGTTGCATTCATCTGGAAAGGTCATACACAATAAGAAAATTGTGGCAAATAGAACCTTCCATAAAACTAAAGGAAGAGAAATGAAATTGGAATAAAAGTGGCATCAAAACCATCTTTTTCTTCTTACATTAGTGAACATTGATTTTTTTTAAATATATAATCTATATCACTAGATTCAATATGCCTGCCTTGAGTAAAGCAGTTTTTAAAGAGATGTGCAAGTACTTGTGTATTACAAGTATAGCTCTGAATGTATGCGGTCCCTACCAAGTTATTATCTGCAAAATGTTTCTCAGCAGGAGATTTAATCTTATGTATAAGTTGACACGCCTCCCTTCCAGTGTTCTTTGTGTTGAGTTTGTGGTGGATTTCAAGCCATGCCCAATCATTCATTTTCTTTCCCTAGGACTTCTCGATAGTGTGCCTTTCAATACTTTAAGTACAGCATTTCTAGCATATAGATAAGACTTACGTACATAACTAGATGATAGTATAGGAAATATGCAAATGAAAACATCAATTTTTTTCTTAATTCCTAGCAGAATTTGTCAGCTTCACTAAAATTCTCTGATTAAACAGTCCTCAGGGACATACTTTTTAAAACATCATGTATTTGTGACTACAACAACTTTCTAAAACTTGTAAAGGACCATTTTGCTCAATACTTTATGAGGAAATCTTGACTATATTTCAAATTTTGCCATGGTTTCATAATTTGCAAAGCTTCCACTATTTTGATTCCATGTTCTTTTATATCATTTGATAAAGTTTCAAATACCTTCTGAGATAAAAACACTATTTCTAAAAAATGTTGGATTTATTAGTTAATTCTCATCCAAATGAAAAGCTACCACATTTAACTGACTCACTTTAAATTTGATGCTAGATAAAAACTGTCCAGCACTAAAATGTACAGATGCTTCAACAGCTTAGAGTAATGCTCCCTAACATGCCATAGAAAACATCCTTCTCCTTATGTGACAATTATCAAGTTGTCATTAATGACCAGGACTTTGGGATCATTCTGGGCGGCATTTGCTGGGCTCTGCCACTTGCTCTGATCTCAGACATACTGTTGGATCACTAAACTTCAGTTTCCCCATCAGTGAAATGGGTAATAACTGTACCTCCCAGGGTTATTGTGATCATCAAACAAAATAATATATAAAATTTCTGATACTCTGCTCAGCACATGGTGAGAGGTCAGTAAATTGAACTATTTATGTAGTATATAAAGATTTCGTTGCCTGGCTAGCGCAGTTGGTTAAGCCTCTGACTCTTGGTTTCCACTCAGGTTGTGATCTCAAGGTTGTGAGGTCGAGCCCCTTGTCGGGTTCTGTGCTCAGTGAGGAGTCTGCTTAAGACTCTCTCTCCCTCTCCCTCTGCTCCTCCCATCTTCCTCTCTCTCTCTAAAATAAATAAATAAATCTTAAAAAAAAAAAAAAGATTTCCATTGTCTTAGTACTGTGCCACCAAAACTCTCTAAAACCTTGATTACTCTTATTTTGTAAGTTGGTTTTTGCGTTTAATATATCTAATGCTTTTTTGACCAAAGGAATACTATATGTGTGTTACTATCCTGGCAACATGCTGAATTTAAACTATAAAGCAGTACTGAAATCATCACTTAGGTAAATTGTCATCGCCCACTGCCATGTGAACTGTTCTTAATATACAATATGATATTAACACCTTCATAATTCAAAGGTAATGCTATAGTTGTTGATGATTATCATCTCTTTATGAGGTAATATCTGGGAAAATCAGCGTGCACTAGGAACACAAATATTGTGTGCATATAACCATTAAAAATAATTGTTTGATTTGGTTTATGGCAGCTGTTGTAATTTGCAAAGCAAATTGGTATCTCTGATTCAATTTTTTTAATTATGCAATAATTATAAATTACTTTAAAAAACCCTGACCATACACAACGACATACATATATTATCCCATAGTTACTTCTATTTTTTACATTTCACTTTTTAGATTTAGATCTTTATCTGAAACCTATTTTGAAAATGTGGTGAGGTAGATTCATCATCATTTCACTACTGATTTATAATGTCTACATCGTCATATATTAAGTTTACATATATGCATGATCTATTTCTCAACTTTCTCTCAGCTTTGAATATAAATTCAAAGACACCAGTCACCAAAACTTTGTAATAAGTCTTGAAATTAAGTGGAGACAACCCCACACTACTCTTCTTAATCTTCAGACTTTTCTTGGCTATTATTGGCTGTTTTTACTTCCATATGAATTTCAGGATGTACACACATATGCATAAAACTTTTAGGATTTTTTTGGAAGCTGCATTGTATTTGTAGATTAATTTAGGGAGGGCTGACCGCTTTATGATATGGAGTCTTTCTATTCAAGATCACGATATATTTCTCCATTCAGAATATTCGATACTAAATTCATACTTCTAGGTAGCTTATCCATTTGGGGAGAGTATTTTTAAAATTTTATTACATTTTGTAATCACTTGTTGTCATTCTGACGTTTAATGAGCAACAATGGAAGTAAGGTGACAGGAATGATATTTTCAAAGTGCCAAAACTAAAACATTGCCAATTCACCAGCAGATCCTCATTAAAGAAAATTTTGAAATGATATAGAAAAAGATGATTCCAGATGGAAATTATAAATTTCAAGAATGAGTAACAATATTAAAATATGCTTTTAAAAGTGGACAAATATTATTAAGATAAAATAATATATGATTAAAATAATATAGAGTTTAAATACATAAAACAAATTTATATATAAATGAGTAGCATATGCATCAGGGCAGGGGGGGCAGCTGATGGGATTAAAGTATTCTTAATGTCCTATTTTTTAAGGTGTTCATACAGGTAGTAACCTTAGACTGCACTTTGATAAGTTAAGTATGCTAACTATGGCAAAATAAAGACTTTAATAAGTTAGGGAGACAAATCAAGAATAGAAACAGAGGGTTCAATTTCCAAGCTAGCAGACAGCAAAACACGGAATAAGAAAAAAAAATTTCAACAGATTTAAGATAGAAGGAAAAAAAAATATAACACATGAAGGACAAATCAAGAAATAAGAATGGTGGGAATTAAATCCAAACATATCAGTAATTACAATACTTCTAAATGGACTAAGTCAAAAGACAAATATTATAAAGTAAAAGGATGGAGATATATACCAAGTAATTTTAAAAAAAGAAAAAACATTTAGTTATGTTACTATCTAAGCAGAATGATAGGTAAAAAAAAAATGCTAGGAACAAGATAACTTCCTAATGCTAAAAGCTTAGATACACCTGTAATTTGTAATGATTTTAAATTGTTTGCAGTGCACTCAAGAACTTCAGAAGCACATTCTTTTCAGGCACATGAGATGATTTAGGAAAATTTATCATAAAAAGACTCTAAAGCAAATCCATCCTACCAAAGAACTCTGAGCATGCAGAGAGTTTTCTCTGATATCAATGTATTTAAAACAATAAGAAACATTTTATATAACCAGTGCTTTAAGGAAAATCTCCTAATGTATATTAGAAAATATTTTAATTCAATAATAATAATAAAATAATAAAAAATAAAAATGCTGCAAATTAAAACTTGGGAATGTAATTAAAGCAGTATTTAGAAACAAATTAAGAGCCTTAAATACATATTAGTAAAGAATACAGGCTTAAATTTAATTGACCAAGCAAGCATTTTAAGAAACAAAAACAAAGAAAAGTAAAACAGTTCCAAAGAAAAAAGTAGAATAACAGAAGTTGACGAAATAGAAACATTTGCAAGAGAGGTTCAAAAAAAAAGCCGGAAGTTGATTTTTTAAAAAAGACTTATTTATTTACTTATTTTGGGGGAAGAAGCAGAAGGAGAGGCACAAGCAGACTCCCTACTGAGAGGGGAGCCCTACATGTGGCTCAATCTCATGACGCCGAGATCATGACCTGAGCCAATATTGAGATTCGGACAGTTAACTTATTGAGCCATCCAGGCACCCTGATTCTTTTTTTTAAGAAGGAAAAAATAAATTTGGCAAACCTCTGATTTAAATAAACAAAGAGATAATTCACAAATTTGTTATTTGACTGCCCATAGTTGGTAATTTGTGAGTTTTGGTAAAGTATATTATAGTTCGTCTCCCCCTCCGATTTCCCCTCCTTCATTTTTC
>NW_028011152.1:0-838 GCF_054177405.1 Leptonychotes weddellii
AACCGAAGTTAATAATCCTTATCATGTAAAAGTAATGATTTTTCTGATGGGAGGTAGAAGGTAAAGGGGACATATATGTGAAGGCTCAATAAAAGGGTGTCAAGTAATTAATTAAAGTTCTCAGAATTAAATAGAGAGTTAAGTGTATTTTTTAATTCAGAAAGTTTACCAAAATGAAAACTAAAAATTATAGAATTAACCTTTTTGTTTCCAAGGGGGCTTAATAAATAGCAATTGTCATCCTCACCTGGGTTCCTAGGTAATTGAAAAAAATAAGGAGCGGCAGGGAGAAGGAAAAATATCACTTTGGTTACTGGTACAAAATGTATGAGGCTAAACAGGCTTGCTAAGTGAACTTGAGTGATGGACAGACTAACTATCCTGTAGTGCAGGGCTAGAGCAGGTCCATACTCACAGTAGAGAACAGCAGAGAACTTCTGGACAAGTCCAGAAAAAGAAGTTAAGGTAATTAGGAGAGAACCATGCTTAGTTTATTGTTCCTGATTTTACCAATTAGATATTCATTCAATGTTTTTCAGCTCCTACAGTATGGATAAAGACACAGAGAATGGCCAGGGAGTTGAAGTCAGTGGAGCCACAGGAACATAGTAAGTCACTTGAAGTGGGAGCTAAGATTGTCCACTCACCACCACCACTCACCACCAACACTCACCACCACCACTCACCACCACCACCACCACAACCACTCACCACCACCACCACCACCAACACTCACCACCAACACTCACCAACACTCACCACCACCACCACTCACCACCAACACCATCACCACCACCACCACTCACCACCAACACCATCACCACTCGCCACCACTCAC
>NW_028011153.1:0-838 GCF_054177405.1 Leptonychotes weddellii
TGCTCTCCCTGTGACAAAGAGCAGTTCCTCCGAGAAACAGAGACGTCCCCTCGGGCCGTCCCCGGGGACACAGTGCAGCGGGCTGGTGACTTCACCTCTTCACACAGAGGTGCTCCACGCCCGTCCCAGGGACCTTACACGCCGGGGAAGTGAGGAAGGCGGCAGGACTCGTGAGCAAATGTGCCAGGCTGTCCTACCCTCAGGGCCCTGAGGATGTGAAGGTCAGGCTGAGGAAGATGGTGGGGAGAGCAAGCCCTGGCTCTCCTTCCAAACGGGAGTGAGCCCTCACCTCGCTCCTGGCCCAAGTCCCCGAGGCAGGGAATGCATCACCAGAACAGCTGGTCACTGGGCCATCTCAATAATGCTTTCCTGTCACTGGCCAGAGAATTCCTTACGACTACAAAAAGAGCCACATTTAACAACAGCTGCCGTCTGCATCGCTGACTTTCTCAGGATGGAGATGGGAGTGGAAAGTACCGCGCGGTCTCGAATGCTGGTGCCATTCCTACGTGTGTTACACAAAGAGGCTCACTGCCACTCATCATACAGCGAAACTTGTAAGTAAATTACCAACAAATACCAGAAACAGAACAGTACTTAAATCAGTTTTATATGCTAACGTACAAGGGGTAGAGCTAGGGGTTCCCATACGCAGAATGTTTGAAAACCAGTGGCGGAGGTGATCCTGTCTGTATTACGGTCTAAGCTAGTGGGTCCTGGGCCCGCTGGTCCCAGGCACACCTGGCATAGTCCGTTCCTGCCGTGACGTTAGTGTTAACGACTGCTTAAGAACATGAGCACGTGTTTATGTGCGTCACCTGGAGGGATCGGACACGAT
>NW_028011154.1:0-838 GCF_054177405.1 Leptonychotes weddellii
TCATGACCTGAGCCGAAGGCAGACGCCCAACGACTGAGCCACCCAGGCGCCCCTCTTTTTTTCTTTTTTTAAAATTTTATTTATTTATTTGAGAGAGCAAGAGCGAGAGAGAGAAGGAGCAGGGGGAGGGAGAAGCAGGCTCCCTGCTGAGCAGGGAGCCTGATGTGGGGCTCCATCCCAGGACTCCAGGATTATGACCTGAACCGAAGGCAGACACTTAAGCAACTAAGCCACCCAGCACCCCAGATTGCTGGCTTTTTTAATACATAGTCCGGAATATATGAGGCAAAAAGAAAACCCAGGGACCCCCACATCATGTCATTTCTTGGTTCCCAGGATCCCTTCTTGATCTGCCATTTTCTCTCTACCTTTCAGTCTTGTTTATTTATATAATGGTCAGGATGTTTAGTTGTACTTAGTGGAGGAATATGAAGTATGTCTATCTTGTCCTGGACTGGAAGCTTTGCCTTCATTTTTGAAAGATTTTTTTACTATCTCTACATTTAGAGTTTGGTCTTTCAGTACTTTAAAGCTGTCATTCCGCTGTCCTCTTTCTTACATTGTTTCCAGTAAGAAATCTGATGTTATCCTTATATACGGTATTTATTGTCTGTTTTTATTGACTTGAGTTGGTTTTCTTTTTTTTTATCGCTTGTTTTGAGCAATTTGATTATGATGTTCTTTGGTGTAGTTTTCTTCATGTTTCTTTTATGTAGGGTTCATTGAGCTTCTTGGAATTGCAGATTTTACAGTTAAAGCTGTAGGCTATCATTTCTTAAAAAAATTTTTTTTTATTTTGTTTTTCCCAGCTCCCCTTTCAATTATCTATATATTAGTC
>NW_028011155.1:0-838 GCF_054177405.1 Leptonychotes weddellii
TGGTCACCATCTTGGCATCCCTGGGAGAGACCAGGGTGAATTTTCAAGCGTATGGACCATGTCAGACAGCTTTTGATGTACCTTTCATCCAGAACCTCCTACCTTTCTTTCACGTGATTGTTTACTGCCCTGAATCAGAACATTTGCTCTTGAACCCAAGAAGATAGCACCTAATTCACATTAATACTTCCTGAGGAGGAGGAAGCTGCTTAGGAAGCTTCACTAATCCCTTGCCTTCTCTCATCATGGACGGAACAGGCGTCTCCCAGAATTGCCCGGGGAACTTTCAGACTCAGAGTCTTCTGAGACTTCTCTCCAACCTCCCCCAGATCTTCTCAAGGTCTTTCTGCTTCTGGTCATGACACCAGCTGATCTTAAACCTTCCCTAGATCATTCGCCAAGACTCTTCATTTCTGTCTTGACTAGAGAAAAAATTATATATTTATGGCCACAGATAAAAGTGGGGGTGGGGAAGAGAAAAAGGAAGGAGCTAATGTTTTGCTTTTCTAAAACGTGCAGATAATCTATAGGGAAAATAGGCAGGCAATATAATTCAGTCTACTAGGGTTTTGTCTTAACAAGGAGATTCTTGTGAGATTTGGGCAGATGTGGATACTGTTATGTAAACGATGCTGTAAGAAATGTCTGCAGATGACATTTTGACACGGAGACAATCTCTCAGTCCCAAACCAATCGCCTGCACAGGACAAGGAGCGCCATAGGGGAGGGGGTGTCCAGAAAAAGGCCTCAGACCAGGGGTGCGCGTTTGGCCCCTCCCCGCTTCCCGTCCTCGGAGAGGACAAGCTGGCCTGCTTGCCAGTCCGTTCCCCTCGGCGTC
>NW_028011156.1:0-838 GCF_054177405.1 Leptonychotes weddellii
TTTTGCATTTACCACCATAAAATTGCACCTGAATCACCTGAATTAGGCAATATTGAGAACAGGACTAAGACTTGATAGATAAGAAAGTGGCTGCTAGCCAATGTAAAAGAAGAGGCTTACAAGTACACAGGAACAAACACAGCAGCCTTAAGGATGTACCATTTTGTGCAGAATGAGAGGCAACAAAGAAGAGTTAGACAGTCATTAGAGGTTTGGTGATACAGTGAAAGGGAGAAGCAAGTTATGAAAAGTACAGGACCTATGGAAACATGAAATTATCTTAGAATCAGAAGATGCTACTGCAAAAAAAAAAAAAAGGAAAAAGGAGAAAAAGGTAAAGAAGAAAACTGCTGTGTTCACCCTATTCTGTTTTATAAAGAGAAAAGGGTACCTGAATTAACAAATTCAAAAACTAGTATTCTAGGGGTGGCTGGCTGGCTCAGTCGGTAGAGCATGTGACTTCTGACCTCGGGGTTGTAGGTTTGAGCCCCAAGTTGGGTGTAGAGATTACTTAAAAATAAAACTTAAAAAAAATTAGTAGGCTACTCAGAAGTATCACCATCACCTCCACATATAAATTGTTATTTCTGGTCTAGAAAAGAAAAAAAAAAAATATTTTAGAAGCAGCACATAGCCAGTGGTATCCACGCAACACTACTATAAAAAGAAAACAAAAGCAGCATAATCCTTCCACTGATAAAAAATGTACCCTGAAAAAACAACCATGAAGAGAAAAATAAAACACAGTATTCCAACTTGTATTAGGCATTATTAAATAAGTATTTGAGGACATAAAAAAATCTCAAATCAGAAATTCAAAAACTCAAAATAGAAGTGA
>NW_028011157.1:0-838 GCF_054177405.1 Leptonychotes weddellii
GGAGGACTGTGAGACGAGGCACGACATGTGGGCAGACCACGGCGTCAGCCCAGCAGGCCACAGCTAGGGGCTTAGCTTGGTCCCAGGCACGGTGGTGGGATCTACTCTCCAAGTAGGCCATTCCTGCCTTTGTGCGGAGAACTAACGCAGGGGAGACAGAGTGGAACCAAGATGGAGAGTTCGGGAGGTTCTTGTGGTTGGCCAGGTGCAAGATGACCAGGGCCCACGGCAGGGTGGGGAGTGGACGTGGAGAGGAGGGGGGAATCTGGAGAGAAAGGTAAAATTGGCAAGGTCTGGTGATCGCCCAGCTTGCGAGAAGGTTGCTCTCTGACCCTCCCTTCTGGTTTAGATGGCGGTTTCTGTGCTGGTTCTGCTGAGTGTGAATGTCCACACAGATGCAGAAACAGGTTTGTGCAGAAGGGTCATGCCATGGAACATTCATGCAAATAGATCCAGGCCATACTGGGAGATAGAAGTCGGAAACCTGGGCCCGTGGTCTTGGCTGGAGAAATAAATGTGGGAATCGGCGGCAGAAAGACTGCGGAGGCGCCAGTGTGAGTCAAGTGCGGGGGCAGTCGCACCAGATGGCCAGGGAGCACTGTCGCAGGGAGTGGGGGAGAGATTAGAATAAGAGTTTAGAGGAAGTGAGGTCACCCTGGGGGGGACGCAGTGTGGAATGTGATGCCCAAAGTACCAAGGGAAGATGGGGGAGGCTTAGGGCAGGAAGAAAGCAAGAAGAATGAGCGGTGGGATCAAAATCTGGTTAAGTAGCAATCGGGTGCAAAAAGTAAGTCGAAGAGAGTGGTTCGAGTCTAGACTGAAAGCAGCAACAAATGGG
>NW_028011158.1:0-838 GCF_054177405.1 Leptonychotes weddellii
TGCACAAACAATGAATCATGGAACACTTCATCTAAAACTAATGATGTAATGTATGGGGATTAACATAAGAATAATAAATAAATTTAAAAAAAAATGAGACAACAGTCATAGACGGAATGAGCCGTATAATAAGACATAAGGAGGCTAGTTAAGTCAGTCACTTTCAAGGCTTCAGTAATAGTAGGCTATAAGAAGAAATAGTCCCTTTTCTCCATGATGACTTAATTTCTCCCACCTCTTCCATTCTTGCACACTGGTGTTCTAGAATCTGCACTCTTCCTGAGATTAAGCATTGCTGGAAATCCCCCATTGCTACATCTCTAGTGACAACATCTGTCTGTTAGCACTGATGCTGTAAACAGAAGAATCAGAGTTATTTGGGGGATGCTGGGGAAGGAATCAGAAGAATGTGTCCTCGGTTTGGTAGTTGGGTAACAAGATGGAAAATCCAACAGTACAGAAGACGCTAGCTGTTGCCTCACCAAGCAGCTCTGGGATCACAAGTAAGTCACCCGTGCGGGTAATCTGGCCTCCTGCCGGAGGGTAAACTCTCACGGGCAGGGACCGACTTGTCCACTGCTTTCCCCGGAGCCTCATAAGGTGCCTGGCACGTGGTAGGCATTCAGTTATTGTTTGCTAAACAAACTCCATGATGATAAACACAAATTCGGCCTTTCATATTTGTTGCGAAGATCCAGTCGACGTGAATGTATGTAAAGTGTTTTGTAAACTCACGGCTGTTTAAATTATTATTTTAGTAGGTGCCCCCATTAAAGATCTGCTCTTTGGCTCTCATTGCCCTGCTCCCTACCTTGATTTCTCCCCTCTGACCGGGAGA